>NW_017306888.1:915860-918236 GCF_000935625.1 Nanorana parkeri
CCCCACCCCACTCTTGTAGCAAGTCCTCTCCTGTGTTGAACCTGAATACTCTCAGTTCCCTGTAAACTTGCATCTTGACAAAATAACCATTTGAAGCTGCAGCAGCTATCTTGAGCCTGGCTTTATTTTCTGTCCTCACCACCTCCATCATTCATCAATCACTTCTCCTCCTCATCCTTCCATCATTGGCTCCCCTCTGCTTCTCTTCCACCTCCACCAGCCAGTCAGCATCTCACTGGGCCCCGGCCCCGCCTCCTCCTACTCCACCCAGCAGCTCTCTAATTTGACACATTTGGCAGCCAAGGCAGAGGATTCTGTCTAGCCCGGCTTGCCTCACTGATTTGGGGGGCAGCGTTTTTTTTGCCACCCCACTGTAAAGTTCTGCCCACCGCCTTGTTTGCCCTGCGGTGGTACGCCTCTGCCCCTCTCGCAGCTATTAGCTTTCTCAGCCATCAATCATTTTGTTCCCAAGCTTCATGTGAAAGTACACATCCCTGGAATCCCTTTAGATGTGCCTGCAACCAATCAACAGAGTGCACAGGTAAAATGTGCAGCAACCAGCAGGGAGAAGCAGGCACATCAAAAGGAATACAAAACCAGCTGCACAGAATAACAAATCATTTGGCAGGTAAAACAGTTTTCCTTTATGTAACTAACGTGCATATTTCAGTTACAGTTATTTTAGTTTGCCTTCAGTGTTCTGTACTCACTTGTTTTGGGCATTGCCAAACTCTCCAAATGGATCACCAGCTCTTCCTCCATCCCCAGTGAAGATATATAGGTATCCATCGATTCCAAACAGTATTTGCCCCCCGTTGTGGTTGGATGCAGGTTCTGTAATTTCTAGGATTATTCTGAAAGTACAGACATGTGATAGGCTGTAATCACTCTGTAATGTGCACAATATATAAAAGTATTTATCCATACCGAACACTGAATTATGTTATGTCTGCTTTGTCTGAAAGCAGGAATGGAATGGCGCAGTGCACAGCCAAAGCCCATGTACACAGATTTCCCGCAATATGGTTGGCTGTAGGTCAGCCTTCAAACTATGCTCATTCCTCGACAAGCTACTCCAATACATCCCATACGTCCCATAACAAGGCGTAAAAACTGGTGGCCAGGGAAAGAAAACAGAATCAATGGACTGAAGGGTCATACTGGGTACATGGTATTCTATGCCTTCTGTGCTGTCTGTAGTACTGGGTACATGGCATTCTATGCTGCCTGTAGTACTGGGTACATGGCATTCTATACCTTCCCTGCTGCCTGCAATACTGGGTACATGTTAATCTATGCCTTCCTTGCTGCCTTTGGTACTGAGTACATAGCATTCTATGCTGCCTGCAGTACTGAATATGTGGCATTCTGAGTATTCTATGCTGCCTGCAGTACTGAGCACATGATATTCCGAGTCTTCTAGAATGTCTGCACTGCAGTACTGAGTACATGATATTCTGAGTCTTCTAGGATGTCTGCACTGCAGTACTGAGTACATGATATTCTGAGTCTTCTAGGATGTCTGCAGTACTGAGTACATGATATTCTGAGTCTTAAGGTGCCCATTCACTGCACGATTATCGTACGATAATCGTATGTGATTATCGTACGATAATCGTATGTGATCGGGTTTTCGTACGATAATCGAGCAGTGTGAACGGTGACGTGCGACCGTTTCTACTGTACGGTCGCACGTCTTCTGTCGAACCAGCATGTTCGAAAACCAGCCGGGAATCGTACGATTCTCGGCTGGTTAGAACGGTGCTCGGAAGATAAATGCTGAACGGGTCGGTGTGCGCACGCGCACACTGCCCGTTCAGCATTGCGGTCATCGGAAGCCCGCCCCTCAGGGGGGCGGGCTTGCGATGATCGAGAGTGCGATCTGCCTGTCCAAGATAGGCAGATCGTACGTTTTTTTAATCCCTTTACAACCATCGCAAGACTAAAGTCTTGCGATGGTTGTAGAGTGTATGGCCACCTTTATAGGATGTCTGCAGTACTGAGTACATGATATTCTGAGTCTTATAGGATGTCTGCAGTACTGAGTACATGATATTCTGAGTCTTATAGGATGTCTGTAGTACTGAGTACATGATATTCTGAGTCTTCTAGGATGTCTGTAGTACTGAATACATGATATTCTGAGTCTTCTATGCTGCCAGTAGTACTGAGCACATGATATTCTGAGTCTTATAGGATGTCTGTAGTACTGAGTACATGATATTCTGAATCTTATAGGATGTCTGTAGTACTGAGTACATGATATTCTGAGTCTTATAGGATGTCTGTAGTACTGAGTACATGATATTCTGAATCTTATAGGATGTCTGTAGTACTGAGTACATGATATTCTGAGTCTTCTAGGATGTCTGTAGT
>NW_017306888.1:918680-937123 GCF_000935625.1 Nanorana parkeri
CACTGCCCGTTCAGCATTGCGGTCATCGGAAGCCCGCCCCTCAGGGGGGCGGGCTTGCGATGATCGAGAGTGCGATCTGCCTGTCCAAGATAGGCAGATCGTACGTTTTTTTAATCCCTTTACAACCATCGCAAGACTAAAGTCTTGCGATGGTTGTAGAGTGTATGGCCACCTTTATAGGATGTCTGCAGTACTGAGTACATGATATTCTGAGTCTTATAGGATGTCTGCAGTACTGAGTACATGATATTCTGAGTCTTATAGGATGTCTGTAGTACTGAGTACATGATATTCTGAGTCTTTTAGGATGTCTGCAGTACTGAGTACACGATATTCTGAGTCTTCTAGGATGTCTGCAGTACTGAGTACATGATATTCTGAATCTTATAGGATGTCTGCAGTACTGAGTACATGATATTCTGAGTCTTATAGGATGTCTGTAGTACTGAGTACATGATATTCTGAGTCTTCTAGGATGTCTGTAGTACTGAATACATGATATTCTGAGTCTTCTATGCTGCCAGTAGTACTGAGCACATGATATTCTGAGTCTTATAGGATGTCTGTAGTACTGAGTACATGATATTCTGAATCTTATAGGATGTCTGTAGTACTGAGTACATGATATTCTGAGTCTTATAGGATGTCTGTAGTACTGAGTACATGATATTCTGAATCTTATAGGATGTCTGTAGTACTGAGTATATGATATTCTGAGTCTGCTAGGATGTCTGTAGTTCTGAGTACATGATATTCTGAGTCTTATAGGATGTCTGCGGTACTGAGTACATGATATTCTGAGTCTTCTAGGACAGTGCTCCCCAACCTTTTTATCGCCGCGGACAGGTCGACGCTTGATAATTTTACCGTGGCCCGCTGAGGGGGGGGCGTTGATTGTTTATATTTTAGATTGTTTTGATTTAATAATTTTAATTTAATTGTATTTAAACATGCCTTCAAAATGAAATACAGTTACACCAAAAAATGAAAGCGTTGGAATTCTTCACCTATTCCACCACCGAAAAACTGGGCGAGATTACGTTAAAATGTGTGACCACGTCACTGGTCACACATTCTAACGTAGTCTCAAACGTTGATAGATCACATGCCTACCTGTAATAACGATGACTCAGTTCCTTTTTCCGTAAGCCCCACCCTTCTTCCTGAGAGCAGTACTTTCTGTGTCATGGCCACAGCTAACAGGCCACATGTAACTAGGACACATGTACTCTGCACAGTACGCGAGGAAAGGCATCATTTTTTGACCGCACAATACTATAACCATTCAACTGCTGTTCCATCCATCTGCTGTAACCTTGATGTTCAGAATAAAGCACCCTTTTGAATGAATCGGTATTGGTGAGTTCAGCTATCTGGCAAGGATTGTCCGCAGTGAGTACATCTGCTTATACAGGCCAGGCATAGAGGTCTCAGCAAGGGATATATCGCTATCACAACAATCGGAGTCAGAATATCTAGGATGTCTGTAGTACTGAGTACATGATATTCTGAGTATTCTATGCTGCCTGCAGTACTGAGTACATGATATTCCGAGTCTTCTAGGATGTCTGCAGTACTGAGTACATGATATTCTGAGTCTTATAGGATGTCTGTAGTACTGAGTACATGATATTCTGAGTCTTCTAGGATGTCTGCAGAACTGAGTACATGATATTCCGAGTCTTCTAGGATGTCTGCAGTACTGAGTACATGATATTTTGAGTCTTCTAGGATGTCTGCAGTACTGAGTACATGATATTCTGAGTCTTCTAGGATGTCTGCAGAACTGAGTACATGATATTCTGAGTCTTCTAGGATGTCTGTAGTACTGACTGAGTACATGATATTCTGAGTCTTCTACGATGTCTGTAGTACTGAGTTCATGATATTCTGAGTATTCTATGCTGCCTGCAGTACTGAGTACATGATATTCCGAGTCTTCTAGGATGTCTGCAGTACTGAGTACATGATATTCTGAGTCTTTGTAGTTCCACCACAGCTGGAGGGCCGGAGTTTGGCTGTCTTCTATGATACCTGCAGTACACCGTACATGCTATGTTAGATCTTCTATGCTGCCTGCAGTATGGGTTACAACAAGGGCATTCTGAGATTGCAGGGTATCCTAGGGACACTTAGGATGTACAGTACCTCTATATCCATACAGCTCTCTGCTTAGAGTTAGCTGTGGCTGTACTCATCCTTCCAGCCGTCCTTGCTGCCTACTACATGTGGACTGTTAGCCACAAACGATATATTATATCCCACTGGACCATTAAGTTGATGCCGTGTAGTCACATTCCTTTTCTCAGGAATTTCTGTGGAGTATTCTGCAGTATGAGCAAAAAACTTTCTGAAATGTGAAGGTTGATATTTAATGTTCTGTGAAATGCTAAGTGGTGTATAAAGATTTATGTTTAGTACACTGAGCATTGTGTATTGTCTGCAGAAAATATATGCTAAACCTTGACATTTCTAATACTATACAGAGCACTGGCACTCAGTTTCCTCCCTTCACCATCAGATGGAGTAAAGTCAAAACCTGCCGCAGTCTGGCGTGTCTATGTTACATCTCATATTCCATAGTCATCTGTTACCCTAATCACGCCACATTCTCTGCCACTCTGGCCTGTATTCTATCCAGGTTTCCATGCACACCACTCTACACATTTATTGCAGCACTTAAAGTGGACCTGTAGTTTCACAAAATTCCTTTTAAATAAATGTTTCATTCACAAACATTAAAACATGTGAGGCAGATGTAATCCATTCCTCATTATTGTAAACATTTCCCAAGAGAAATGTGGGGCTGCCATTGTTGAACTCCAGAAAATTCCAATTGCCTGGCTGTTTTACTGGCCATCTAGTTTCAATACTTTGTGAGTCACTGACCCAGTACAATAATGCAGATCAGGAAAGTCAGAATGAAGTCAAAAGTCCTCACCGGTGTAATTGTTCTGGGTTAGTGATTTAAAGAACCCAAGTAACAGGGTCACCATGACAACCAGGCAAATAGCATTTGCAGAGTGGGAAGTCATCAAGGGCAGCCTCTGTGTTGCTTCCAGGAATGGGTTACTTTAAAGACTACTTGAAGCTTCTTAAAAAAATGATGTGCTTTGAAATGGTGAGTGCACAACGTCTTACGTTTGTTTCTTGCAACAGCTACCTTTAATTAGCCTGTCACCGGCCAGTATGCTGCAGAAAAGGCCGATGAGCTCTGTGTGTAAATTAGAGCTAGAGCTATGCAATCAAGAGGGACACACCCCCAGTGAATTAGAGCTAGAGCTATGCAATCAGGAGGGACACGCCCCCAGTGAGCTAGAGCTATGCAATCAGGAGGGACACGCCCCCAGTGAATTAGAGCTATGCAATCAAGAGGGACACACCCCCAGTGAATTAGAGCTAGAGCTATGCAATCAGGAGGGACACGCCCCCAGTGAATTAGAGCTATGCAATCAGGAGGGACACTTCCCCAGTGAATTAGAGCTAGAGCTATGCAATCAAGAGGGACACCCCCCCAGTGAATTAGAGCTAGGGCTATGCAATCAGAAGGGATACTGCCCCAGTAAATTAGAGCTAGAGCTATGCAATCAGGAGGGACACTTCCCCAGTGAATTAGAGCTAGAGCTATGCAATCAGGAGGGACACTTCCCCAGTGAATTAGAGCTAGAGCAATGTTACCAGCTGAGAGCATGAAGAATTTTATTGATTGCAAAGATTTAGCTGTCACTCAGCAGGCGATGTGTTGGGCCATTGCACACAGACCACTTCTCTTATACGGTCCACAGGGGTAAGACCAGCAAGTAGGCAGGTAAGTACTAAATTGTATGAAGTGTCTGCCAAAGGAGGGGGTCAGAGTTTACGCAGTGCTGCCGACTGGCCTGTGGTTCCAACAATATCCTATAGAAGAGACAATGTGAGCAATGCCACACTAATGCTTATGTAGTATAATGCTGCCCAATACTGGGATTACCTGTTTCTTTAATAAAGTCATATATTTTTTAAACTTGGTGTTTATTTATCAAACTGGAAATGTTGTTAGTCATAGGTTATGTATATCTTTTATTAGTCTATTGCTTTTCCTGTTATATTTCTGAGCGCTTTATTGATTATTTATACATCTCATAAACATGTCTGTGAAGGTTCTCATTCATCCAGATCATGATATATCTGAAAATGGAATCAAGGCAACTGGACTTGCCTTGATTTTTTTTTTTTTAACAGAACTCTCATAAGCATTTACACAATAACTGAATGATAACTGTATGCGAACCTCAAATTCTAGTATATTCTGAATTATATATAAATGGCAGATCCTTGTATCATGCAGTACAATTGTTATGTTTGTTTACACTGCATTTTACATGTTGTATGGATTATTCTGTATTATTCTGATTGTGCTGTACATAATGTACAATATGTAGAGATTTCTGAGCACAGAATGCAGGACACTGTGTACGTGCTGAAATCTTAGTCCGGTCCCCCTTTCTGCATGCTAGTCAGACTCCTCACCACAAAGTATATATTCTATCTTGCCAGACAATTAATATGGAAACAATTTCGTCACATCTCTGCTCTCAGATTACCTTCTCAAAGAAATCAGACTGTACTTTGCATTTACCAAATACCAGATGAGATAAAGTCAAAGTTGCACATTTTTCTGCCAATGTTAAAGTAGTATTAAACTCTCAAATGTTTTTTCACTAATGAATCCAGATCAAACAAATATACATTGTCCAGTAAACAGGATGACTGTAAGTGTTTGGACAAAAATGTAAAGAAATATTTTGCCGGGCATTGTATATTTGATCTGGATTCATTATTGAAAAAAAAGATTGGGAGTTTAGTACTTTAATATCACTCTAAATGCCTGCGGATCCCCAGCTTCCAGGACCGCATGCTATTCTGCATTGTATATAATACTACAAAACTGAAGAGGTAAAAAGCAAAAAAAAAATTGTTTTTTGTCTGGGTTTTTTGATAGAGTAGAATGTACACTCTTCCTGACAAGCTGATGAAAATATTTATAGGATAATAAGGGAATGGTATTGTCCCTATTGGAGACGACATGGCACAGAGTGCAGAACTGGAAACACAAGTGAGAGATCTTTCCAATAGAGTCCCCAAGAGTTATAAGAAACCAATGGGTGATACTTTTAAAGGAGTCATGGAGGGTAGTCATTTCACTAAGTGTTTAACGTGAACTTGACCTGGTGTAATACATTTCTAATGTAATAACGGTGCCAATTTGCAGTAAAGTGCCTGTATTAGTCTTGGAATTGATCCCTGAGGAGCCATTTGGATTTAAGTTGAGACTAATCCTCCTCCCAGTGTTAAGCTCTGCTACCTGTGGTTAAACTGCCAAATGCTACAGCCTCTGCTGACCACTGCAGTCATTTGAAGGGGACTTTGTCAAGCATTCAGGTGGAAAAGGGGGGGGAGCTTTATCTAGACCAGGGGTATCCAAACTCCGGCCCTCCGGCTGTGGTCAAACTACATGTCTATGGCTGTGAGAATCTTGCAATGCCTCATGGGATTTGTAGTTCCACCACAGCTGGAGGGCCGGAGTTTGGCTACCCCTGATCTAGACTGAGTCGAAGTCAAGGTTCAATGTACTGCCTGAACCTAGAATTTAAGGGCTAAAACAGGTACTTTAGAACACTTCTTATTTTAGAAATCTTTTTTGTCAGCTCAAGTTTACTGTAAAAGCCACCTCAATGTAATGTCCCTTTCTATCACTCAAATATAATGTTAATACCGTTCAGATTTGTGATCTGCCATGTTCATGTTGTCTGTAGAAACGTGGAATTCAGATATCCTTATCTTCTCTTCCTTTTTGCCATAGATAGAATAGTAGACGTAGAACTTTCCATTGTGCCGGAAGTCAGGATGCATGGCAATGCCCAGGAAACCTCTCTCATCTCCAGCCCATGGAGAGGTAAGTACAGCCTTGGAGACATTAAGAAATGGCCTGTCCACTTGTGAACCATTAGAGAGATAGACCCACACATATCCCATCTGCTCAGCTATGAAGAAGCGGTGGGTTCCATCGTTGGCATGAACCATAGCCACCGGATTACGCAGTCCATTGGCAATCTCTTGTAAGCATAGCTGTAGACATCCCTCTTCATCTGCCTTCACTTGCCCCAGACCATTATTGAGTTCTGCGTTAGTAAGGACATTGGGGTAGCAATAGTTAACATCATCCAGTGTGAGATAGCGGCAAAACTTGACCACATCACTTTCTATTGCTGAAAGGTCTCTGTCCTCTATGAACAGGCTGAGGGTGGACCGACACCGGAACCAGAACTCTGTACAGTAGTTACCACAGAGACCTGGGAGTTCACGGAGAGGGGTGTTGGCATCTTCTGCATCATATAAATGAGCTGCGTAGGGAGAGCACTCCTAAAAAAAAATAAAGATACAGTTAATAACGAGATGAAGGACAAGAAAAATTTGCTGTAGCAGTGGTTAACGTTTTGTGAGATTTAAAGGAAGAGAGAGGCAACTTTATTACCTGCAGCTTTTAAGAAACTACCCAACGTCCCAAGAACTTATTTCCCATATGCTCCCAGTACACATACAGACAAAAACAGTAAGTCACAGCACGCCAAAGGTTCTCCAATCAGTTATTTTTATTCCATGTGTAAAGTTACATCACCAAGTGTAGCTACACTTGCTGATATAACTTTATAAATGGAATAAAAATAACTTTGCTTGGAGAACCTTTGGAGTGCTGGTGACTTACTGTTTTGTTTATCTGATCCAGCAGCGCCATCCGCTGTCATTTCAGCAACCCCCCCATTGGAAGTTGGGGCATTCGTGGTCAGAAGTGGGGTGGGGTCCCCTACATGACAGTACACATACTGTATAGGACTTATGGTTTATGATGGTTTATGATCACCTGATTAAAAGTGAAATCTTAGAAAGTTACTGCCTTAAAGAAAACCTTTCATAAGCCTGAGGAACTGAGTATGTGATAAAAATAACATTAGCAGAGATTTTCATTAGTGAAACCTCATGTGAAAACAAGTAGATCCTGGGCTATAGGCAGCTGAAGTTATACACTGAGTGGCCAGATTATTATGACCATCTCGTAAAGTCATATTGTGGCCCAACGAAGTACTGATGGGGTGGTCATTATAAATAATTTGGCCACTCAGTGTATATAGATATGGACTTTTCCTGTGAAAGGTTGAGCTTGGTTTCGCCCACTTCCCCCACTCAAGCCTCACCATTGCTCATTCTTGTCATGGGCAGCCTCACTGGCCAAGAGATAAGGTTGAGTGGTGGGCAGGCAGGACCAAGTTCAACCTCAAAAGCCCATGATATAGAATAAGCTATTAAGTCTGGATGAAGAAAGCTGAGCTGACTCAAGTGGTAGTGGGCTCATAGCTGCTCATCTGATTGCATATGAGATGCTTTTGATTGGCTTTTGAGCCCCTATGCAGTTGGTTTTGCAATAATTAGAGAAATGCCAAGAAGGATGCTGCTTCAGGCGGACCTCTGAGTATCTTCCACCAGCTTCAGGCCAAATGGGATCCATCCTCTCCCCCTGCCTGACTGGTCAGAGGAGGAGGAATAAGAGTCTTGCTTTAGGCGGGGGATATGTCTGATGTTTTATACAGCCCAATAAAGTTGATTGAAAAAGAAAAAAACGGGATTTAACAGACAATGTGCAGCTTTTTTGTATTGTTTTTGCACTCACCTTGATGTTTAAAGGAAAGAAGCAAACAAATGTCCCCGCACACAGATTGGAGGGAACAGACTGCATAGTAATAGAGGAGTGTAGCAATTACAGATTGTTCTAGAATGAAACGCTCAGATATCAGCGGTAGATTTATCAGTAGGAATATTGTAAGGCGTATAAAGAGTATCATTCGGCAAAACGAAGTCATTATTTGTGGTTAGAAGATAAAAGTGCTATTATGCAGCAGAACACGTGGGGGGAACATTTCTTTGTGTTCCAAACATAGATACATTCCAATTTCCTTCTAGTGTGACTGCAAAACAATTCCCCTGGGTGTTCCAAGGTACCAGAATTGTTCTGTTTACCTCACTTTGTGTTAAATTCTACTTTGTTCTTAAAAATGTGTTTTATTAGTATATTAAAGTTACTGTAAACCCTAACAATGATCCTCTCTTATCCGGTCCGTTAAATATTCAATTGAAAGTGCTTTCTTATAGCTGTTCAAATAAATGCAAAAAATACCTGTAGATCCTGCCAGAAATCTTGCTGATCACTTCCTGTGCTCTCTGACCGTGCTGACTGTGCCCCGCTATCTCGGAGGACTACAAAACCACTTATCTATGTTATAAAGAAGAAGAGGAGGGTTCTGTAGTCCTCCCCTAGGGTAACAACGCGGGGACAATGTTGCTTCTCCATAGATACAGTACAGTGAGCGAGTGTTTCCACCCTAGACTAGAAGGTGTTTTGGGCAGAGTTGACGTGTTAAATTAAGGGAAAAAGAGTTTGAAAAAAAGAAAACCAATGCAGCCACCACATCTAGGGACTGGTAAGCTGCAATACAGAAGATGTTTGCTTTGGAATTTAGATATAATTTAAGGTTAAATGTTAAAGTCAGGTCAGCTGTTAGGGATGGGGATTTTTTTGCACACTTTTCACCAGGGTATGTATTCCTCCCCTGTGCCCCTGCGTAGAAGCATGTGCAGCCTGCAAGTATCCACAGCAGTTTTTGCATAGTAAGGGTATACCTCATCACCTTGTGGTGTCTTCTACAGCCCCCTGCTATCGGTTTCTACTAGTCACAGGTTTCCATTAATTGTAATCTTAAAGGAGAACTATGGAGTTAGGGCTTTTCCCCATAGTTCTCCTAAGGGTAACGGGAGGACACAAACTAGCATCATCCCGTCACCCAAAGCTCAGTATACCGCGAGCTACATCTCGCGGTATACTGAGACGCCGCAGCTGAAACGGATCCCGACAATTATGTCTAGATCCGCCCAGCTGCGTAAGTGACAGCTGGCTCTGCCTATCTACAGGCAAAGCCAGCTGTATCCGCCCCCTACCCCATCCGTTCCGCCAGTCAGCGCTGGAGGATTGGACAGGGGGGCAATCCAGTCCCTCCCCTGTCACGGCTCTCTGCAGTGACAGGATCGAGAAGTGAGCGAGCGCCGGTATGGGTTTGCTCACTTCCCTATCTACTGAGCCGACCTGTGACAGTTTCATTGTCACAGGTCGGCTAGAACTATGAGGATGAGTGAAAAGCACTCACCTCATTGTTCTCCTTTAAAGACTTCATTTTTCAGTTTTACTAAATGACAAATGGTATTTTTTCCCTTTCCTGCAGTGTTCATAAATTAGACTTATTAGATAAAGAAATTGGGCTCTTCAGACTATGATGTGTATTCATGTGACATTGACACTCTTTACAGTGACCTTATTTAAATAGAAAAATCACACCGAAACCACAGAATGTAGGACTTCTCCCAAAAGACTTCAGCATGGTTTGTTGGTGGGCAAAGGCCCTGTAATAAACAGCATGTTGGCCTTTGTCCATGTTCAATGCATGACAGCATGTCTGCTGTGAACAAGCCCATATTCCAGAAGGATTAACCACATAAGGAACATACAGATCAAGGTGCTGACAGGGCAAAAGAAATCAGATGCGTAATATTAGCTTATGTGTTCTGGGTGTGCACAGCATCACTGGTTGATAAGATGTTGTTGGCCTTGCATCTAACAGCATCCTAGCAACCAAAGGCTCTATGCAGTCGACAGCATCCTAGCAAGCAATGATGCTATGCAGGCAACAGCGTCCTAGCAACCAATGACACTATGCGGGCAAAAGCGTCCTAGCAACCAATGACACTATGCAGCAGACAGCGACTTAGCAACCAACAATGCTATGCAGCCGACAGCATACTAGAAACCAATGATACTATGCAGCTGGCAGCATCCTAGCAACCAATAACACTATGTAGCAGACAGCGACTTAGCAACCAACGATGCTATGCAGCCGACAGCATCAAAGAAACCAATGACACTATGCAGCTGACAGCATCCTAGCAACCAATGATGCCACGCAGCTGAGGGCATCCTAGCAACCAATGCCTCTATGCAGTCAACAACATCCTAGCAACCAATGGTGCTATGCAGCCAACAGCGTCCTAGCAACCAATGACTCTATGCAGCAGACAGTGACTTAGCAACCAATGATGCTATTCAGCTGACAGAGTCCTAGCAACCAGTGGCACTGTGCAGTGGGCAGCAAACTAGCAACCAATGACGCTATGCAGCTGACAACATCCTAGCAACCAATGATGATGTACAGTGGGGGGGCTGAGCAGGCACTTAAGATGGAGTGTCTAGTATGCAGACTCTAGTATGGAACATGTTTCTGATAGGTACATGAATCATGAAGTACAGGAAGTAACTTGTGCTCCCTTGAGATCTACGAGTCCCTCTGCTGTGGTGGCAAATTGCACTGGTAGTCTTTTCAATATCAGAGCCTGTGAATGGATCTGGGAATGGTTTATGCGGCAGTGCGGGCTGAGCCACCCCACATTAAAATGTACACCAAAGGCAGCAGGGAGAAGAACCCCACAATTCAAGTAAATACACTCTAAATGTGGATTTAATGTGAAACATGGCTTGAAATGTGCACCAACCATAGTCTGGGGGCTGAACAAAAGAAATCTAACAAATTCCTCCATCCATGCTACAGTGTGGATAGATGCACCTTCCCTGCTGGACTATTGTATTCTGACAGCCACTGCCTACAGCTGTCAGAATATCAGAACAGTGACTGCAGCTGACTGGCTACAGTCACCGTTCGGCTGACAATCAACTTTTGTGTAGCTGGATGGTGCCTCCAGGGCCACCCACGGCTCGAATTCGGCAGTGTATGGCCATCTTTAGCCTTTAAGATCTCAGGGTTGTAAAGTGCATGCCTGGTGATCTCACTGAGGATACAAACAATGACCTAGTGTCACATAGACAAGAAACCTGCACATTTAAGGGATACAGTGATGACCATTGAAGGAGGTTAAACTGCCTCTTTGTGCAGAAGAGGTTTCTTTTCAGATATGTGATGTGTCAGTCCTATTTATTATGACAGCTATATGCTGCAAGCTGTGTGGGAAATATCTGGAGCAGATTCACCTGTGATTCCTAGCACTGCTCTGACAGAATGTCAGCCATAGCTCCATTGTTTGCAGTTGCTGGAGGTGCAGGCAAACATGGAGGAGATGATGGAGACCATGTGTCCCGTACATACACTACTGACAGGGAAACAAACACTTGTCACTGGTGGCTCTCCCCGCAGGGGTCTCTCCACTTCCCCCCTCCTTTGCCCCTATCTATCTTCTCCAGGCCCTGCGTGTATATATTTGGCTTCCAGACATAGCTCTCTTCTCATCCTCTCACAAGGGGTTTCCGTAAAGACCACAATGGGGCCTTGTGCGGCTTCCTCTCATACATGCACAAAGTTCCCTGTCCGGATGCCAGCTGTAATATTAACCTTACAATCCGCTCGGCCCGTCTCTGAAGCGTGGGAGACACAAGTGGAAAACTGGGGCATCTCATTAATTATCGGGTAGCTTGTGACGGAGGCTGGCAAGAAGTGATCACATTCTATGTCACGTCCATTTTAAAGAGCTGAAACACCGTCCAAACCAAAGAGAGACAGGAAGGAGATGGGGAGCCCAGGGAGCGCAGCGGGAAAAGGGACATGGCAGGGGACCGGGCTGACCCAAAAGGGATAGAAGCCAAAGGGACATGAATGAGGCGAGCAGAGGTAGAAGGGACAAGAAGGAGTTACATAGGGAATTTATCAAAACTGGAGCAGACAAAATCTGGAGTAGTTGCCCATGGCAACGACCATCTTTCAGTTTCAGGTTTAACTGAACAAACTGAAGAGAGAAGCTGATTGGTTACTATGGGCAACTGCTCCAGATTCTGTTTGCTCTAGTTTTGATAACCCCCCGAGAATCCAGAGCAGCTAGATCAACCAATCAACTTCCCTCTTCAGTTTGCTGGGTTAAGCTTTGAAAATAAAAGAGAGAAGCTGATAGGTTGCCATGGGCAACTGCTCCACATTCTGTCTGCTCCAGTTTTGATCAATTACCATCTACGTGTGGTGAAAAGAAAAACTGAGAGAGTCCCATCATGCCAAGCCAGTCAGTGACTCACTATCTCTTGTTGGTTGAGAAACTACATATCCAATCATGCCCTTGACCATGACCATAGCTGCCTAGGTATTGTGACTTCCACTAGCCCATGACAAAGTTGACAGTTTCTTAGTAGCTGACTGGCAAGGCATGGTGGAACTTGTAGTCCCCCAACAGCAGAGATTTTAAAAATTCCCCCCTGCAGAAATGAGAGGTTAAGTCCTGGTTCACACAGGCGCAGGGACCCGTGCAGCGTTATTGAGTCATTTGTTTATGCAGCTGGGAATGCTGAAAGACAATGCAGCTAATCGGATCTTCCTGAACATCCCAGCGTGGAACTGCGTGCAGCCAACGATGTACACCCGTGGATGCAGACTGTCTCAGGAACTTAGAAGCGTCTCAGACTGATGTCATGTGCATGCTGAATGCACCTAAAAGCATGCCGCATTTGCCCATCTACACTAGTCCTAGCACGGAGAGTTTCCTGGCAGGAGACAACATTGGCCTCCTTAGCCGAATGCTGCTCCTATACCTCCCAGTCAAAGGTCATTGACCAAACAGTACTGCTTAGTTGCTGTGCAGAAATGTGTAGTCAGTGACCTGGCTGTGCAATCTGTCAGGGGTGCCTGGATCAAAGTTGTAGTTGAACAGAGTCACAAACCTTTTGGTAGAAAAGTCAGGTCACAGGGACGCTGATAGGAGGGACATATCTTCTCAGCTGTGAATTCATCTATCTTCCAGTTAAACTTTAGTTTTTATAGAATGTTAGGCTCTTTTCAGATGGGTGCGCCCATCACGTTCTCCAGTCAGTTTTTCAGGCAGATCGGTTCGGAAGCCCATTGTTACTCTATAAGCAGTTGGATCTAAACATGTGCGTCCATTTACATCCGATTACCTCCAACTCCGTCCAGGTCGGGAAAACCAAATGGAACAGAGTTTCCTTTTAGAGGAGCTGATCATGACCTGACATGATGCTGGCATGTTGCTAAAGTTAGGCCGAAATTTGACTTGCGTGTGGCCCTAATTGAGCTGGTCCACAAAAATCTCTTCTGAACAGTGACTGTGACTGTTTGCCTATTCTGATAGCGGCACAACCAGCTGCTGTCAGAATACAATAGACCAGCCGGGGGAATCCGGGGTCTAAGATTGCAGGGATAGGGATTGGGGGTAATCTGATGTAAACAGACACATGTCTTCTTACATCCGATTCCACAAAAACTAAGGCTGGGTACCAGACGAAGGCCGCGTTCTCGCTGGAGAGGCCCCGGGGGTGACAGGCTGCACATACTAAGGTAAGAGGGCACTTTCTTGTTAATCGGGACTCTTTACACGCTGCCCGGCTTCCCGGCTTATCAGGAAGCCAGGTGGCGAGTCATTACACGCCACCTGGCTTCCTGAATGGGACTTCCGTTACTCGGTAATTGTTATCGGCGAATACCGAACAAAAATTATCGGTACTCGTACTCGGTACCAAAATACCGGTATCGTTGCATCCCTATATAAAAGTATGCAAAATCTCGAGTCACCCCATGGTAAAATGTAATAAACCTAAATTAAAAAAATAATGTCCAAAACCCATTTCAGATAGGGGTCTGGTTTTTAAGGGGGGGGGGGGGCATGCAAAAACACAAATCAGAGCCCCCTTTTAAATTAGGAGCCCCCCTTACATCATAGCTCCCCTCTTTCACATCAAAGTCCCCCTTTACATTGGGATTCCTCTTCACATCAGTGTGTCCGCCCCCCACTCCAGGAGTCCCCCTTCCCATGAGAGCTCTCTCCTTTAACATCAGGTGCCCTCTAAACATCAGAAGCCGCCTCTTAACATCAGAAGCCTCCTTTTCACATCAGAGTATTGCCTTTATATCAGAGATCCCCTTTTACACCAGAGCTCCCCCTTCACATCAAAAGCCTACCCGCACCATGGAAAGGCTTGACGCTGTGTGAACATTTCAAGGCACCCCTAAAAAAGCCAGGAGGCACCCAGGTTGAGAAAGGCTGGTATAGAGACTGAATTCTATATGTAGATTCTATTTTTCAGACCATTTTTGGAGCAGTTATGGAGCCTCACATATTATTTTACATAACACGGCAGGTCGTTGAATAGGTGGGGGGATGCAAACATCCATGCCTGGTGAAATGGAAAATAACAGAGCTTTTTCAGTAAAAACTACACGAAATGATAAGACAACTTCAATACCTGGCACAGGATGTCCCGTATGTACTCTCCGCAGGCGGCGACCCCTGTGATGTCCAAGGATTCTGTGATATATCCAAACTTGTCAGCGATGACTCTGTCCTGGGCTGTGTCGCAGCATCCAAAAGTTGAATAAGTTGTACAAAAAGTCAGAGGTTTGGAGGGTTGAAAAGGTGGTTTATAATCCAAGCACTGTGGGTGTCCTATCACAACACATGTGTGAAGGACAAGGACAAGCCACAGGCTAAGCACCAGATGGATTGTCATGGAGGCAAAGTGAAGGATTCTGGGAAGGATGGAGATCTTTTTCTTTCCTGGAGTCTATATGCTTGTCCTTTTGTTCTCTTTATCTCTGTTGCATTTTTCTTTGTTAGTCCAACATGTTACTCATTGTCTTCTCCATTCCTTGGCTTTCCCTTCTATTGGTCAAGACTTTTGCTTCCTCTTCTTCTTTGATTGTCTATGTTTCTTCTACCCAGACTCGAATCAGTGACTCACCTCTCCTCATATCCTGTCAACTCCATTAATTCTCTCCTCCTCTTCTCTTTAAGTCTAGATCTCTCCCCATTTTTCTTCTTTCTTTGATAGTGACTCCTCCAGCTTTCTCACATTTGCCTGCCAGCTGTTCAGCAATACCTTTGATACCTTAGCTGAGGTTTGTAATCGTCAGTGACTGTATGCGCCTGTCTTCCTCCAGACACAGAGCTGCTGAATCTGATCCACATACAGCGTGGTTTTCCCCCTCCTTCTTTTCCTCTTCTCTAATCCAGCCCAAATTGTCGCTCATCACCCTGCAAACTTACATCCCATCCGTGGTCGGGCACCTCAAAGAATTGTGTTGTTCTGCATGTAGCCACAATACTTATTATTTAACAACTTAGTGAAGTTGCATCTTACTTTACAAATTTTATGTTAAAAGACAAAGATTGCCAGTGTAATGCTGTTCATAAATGAGGTTAAATAGGCTCCAGGAAAGAAGACTGGTAACTCCAGGCAAAAAGCGAAACTGTTGCTTCTTGAAGAAGTGGTCATGGGGAGTTGGGGACCTCTTAAGTTGCGATTGTTTTGATAGGTTACAGTATGCTCCAGTTTCAGACAGCCACTGAACAAGTGCAGATGTAAACAGTTGCGAACTTGCGCAAAACAGGCGCAAAATACGCGCAATTGGAAAAATAGTGCAAGCTCTGGTCAAAACAGGCACACATGTTAAAAGACAAATTTGCACATAAAAAAAAAATGAGGTTAAGACTGTTGCAATTGCTTTGATAAATTCCCCCCAGACTATTTTAGACTACAAGAGTATGCCTGTGCTTAGAAAAGGCACTTACTATTAAAATAATTTACTGTGTCAACACTGAAACCCATAATATCATCAGCAAGGTGAAGTTGATCCATAGCCACCAATCAGTACAGACCGATACTGTCACGGATCGAGGCTCATGGGTAAGAATTGGAGTCAGGTATGTGGACCCTTTCTACTACACTGACAGTGACACTTAGATAAAAGGGTCCAAGCAGTGTAGGCCGACAACTCCCAGAGCGGGAGTACTAGCAGGGAATGGAGCTGAAGAGCTGAATGAGGCAGTGGAAGTCAGCTTCAGCTGGAAGTTCAAATACGAGGCAGGGTGCTGCAATGCTGAGTAGGTGGCATGGGATGCTGAGTAGGTGGCATGGGGTCCCCCAGGATGTGGAATCTAAGGGCCAGCCGGTATTTGTCAGAGCTCCTTATGGTGGAGATGGGCTTGGCTGCGTGCTGACCCCAGGTCACAATCCCTAGGTCCACCCAACTCATCTAACAGGTACAGGGTACGAATCAAAGGTTAGGGACAGGCTAAAGACTAAGACTTCCAGGGACAAAGCGAAGCACAGGGTAGACTGTAGACAGGGGTTTCCAGGGACAAAAGAAAAGCACAGGGCAGACTGTAGACAGGGGTTTCCAAGGACAAAGCAAAGCACAGGACAGACTGTAGACAGGGATATCCAAGGACAAAGCGAGCGAAAGGTTCAGTACACGGGCAAACTTCCAGGAATTCAGGGTCAATCGCAATTGGGGGACTCGGCAACTAGCTTGGGAAAGCGTTGCTCGGGCCCCGTGCCGTTTGCTGCCGTGGATTTAAATAGAGACAGGAAGAGGGAGGATCCACAGGATTGGCCACAGCAGACGGTACTGATTGGCCGAGAAGCTGCATAAGAAACAGCAGGAGAGGTCGGCAGACGCCTAAAGTTGCCAGACTGGTGCAAGAGTGGGTCGGCTCAGAGCACATGTCTGGAGGACTACAAGCAACAGCACAGCCCTGCATGCCTGCAGAACCAGGAGTAAGAGGTCTGTATATACTTGTAGAACTACAAGTAACAGCTCAGCTGCAAGTCTGCAGCTGAACTGTAACAGATCAATAATTTGTAGC
Organism: Nanorana parkeri; assembly: GCF_000935625.1. NCBI lineage: Eukaryota > Metazoa > Chordata > Amphibia > Anura > Dicroglossidae > Nanorana > Nanorana parkeri. The sequence continues at coordinate 935,409 of NW_017306888.1, forward strand.
TGGTTTGGAGGGTTACTGTCCATCACTACCCTATGCACTATGGTGTTAAATGATAAAATATACAGGGGGGAATTTATAAAAACTGGAAAAGTTCCCTTCTGAGTATCTTCCCATATCTGGGTTATTTTAGGATGTGCTATTTCCCAAATGAAAGCCACCTTCCGGAAAAATGTTTGAGGTAGCCAAAACAGACAAGTCTAGTTTGCTTGTGCTAGATACTGCAAATAATACAATTTGATGCATGTTGTCATGGAGGATCACCTGCATGGTTATTTATTATTGGTATTTATATGGTACCAACAATTTACACAGTACATTCACATCAGTCCCTGCCCTCAAGGAGCTTACAATCTAAATACCATATCTTACATATACTAGGGCCAGCTTAGACGGGAGCCAATTAACCTAATGTTTTTGGAGTCTGGGAGAAAACTGGAGTACCTGGAAGAAACCCACACAAGCACAGGGAGAACCTGCAAACTCCATGCAGATAGCATTTCAACCAGGATTTGAACCAGGGCCCCCCAATGCTATTAGGCAAAAATGATAACCACTGTGTTGCCCATCTGATGTGAACTGATATGTAATCCTTAGTGCAGATACTACCATAGCTGTAAAATGTGCAAAGGTGAATCCAGGTTTTGTATGCAGGCAAACTAGAGGGTGCTCTGAGCTACCCAGACCATACTGATAAAGAAGCACTGAAATTACTATTTACTCACTCCTGCTGATATAACCAGTTTTATGGAGCAGAACATCCAAAATGAGATCATTTACAAGCCAAAATAGGCAGAGATAAAGACAATGCCTGTTTCACGATCTCATGTTCTTTGTTTGAACAGTTGTTTTTTTATTGTTCAGATCTATAAATGGATTAATGGAATAAGCCAGCATTGATTGGAGGGGAATGCCTTTGTTTGCTCCTAGCCTAGGCCCGCATAGCTGTAGATTATGCTGATGTAGGCAGAAAGTGTTTAATAACAATAAACTGTCGGATTCTACACAAGAATGCAAAAATGAGGCTTTGTGCTGGTGGTAGATTCAGAGTCAGTAACAGAAGCCCATCTAGGAAGACACCAAGATTACTTTGTGAATAAAAAAAAAAGAAAGATTTTATAATGTATTGTATGGGACTGTTAGGGTAAATCGACCCCTGCAGATGGCAGTTCAATATGCAGCCGTTTGGACTGTTTGAGAAAATCAGCCTGAGTCACCCAAGCATTCATGTTTATTGATTGGAGGCGAAAAGTGAAGGTACACGCAGACAACTCTAACACCAGGTACACAATATTATGCATACATACATTGATCCGGCTTGGTCCACTGTTAGCCCTTGAGGGGTGCATTGCCAAAATATGATCCAGCTTGGCCCAATGTGAGTATGCATATGTCATACCTGATTGGCCCACAGGGATCCTGTAAATCCTGACAGCGATCTTCTGGCTCCTGTATGGTGCTATGCTGAGCTCCCCCTCTGCTCTGAATAAACAGGGGGTTGCTTGCTCAGCACAGCAGCCAAGCAGAGGATTCCTAATATTTTTATCAATCAATACACGGCATTCTATGATTGGATGAGGGGTGGTGACATCACAGTTTATTATCACTATTGATTTTCTCTCATTCAGCCTATGGGCCCCCTAACGCACCTTGTGAGCTAAGCTAACCAGTGGCATCACAAGAGGGGGGGGGGGGGGGGGGGGGGGGGGGGGGGAGCG
>NW_017306888.1:937299-957385 GCF_000935625.1 Nanorana parkeri
CAAAGGGGGGGGGGGGGGGGGTGTGACAGTGCTGACAGTCATTTTGGTGTCCAGCCCTATGAAAAGTCAGGCACGCGGTCCGAGAGCCCGACAGCTGCACGAGAGGGTAGGGGACCCGGCGGCATACCTTATCCCGCTGGATGAACTTCCCCTCCTCTCTTTGCCAGCATCCATCACCAAGATAGCTGCCAGCAGTGAAGTGCAAGTGACATCATTATGCGCGCGTGTAATGGCGTCAAGTGTATATGTAATGACGTGCACACTGGGTGACACCAGGCCTGGTGAGACCGCTGGGGCTAACTATAGTGCGTTGCAGTGCACTGCCAAAGGATGGTGCATTTACCAATTTTTTTGTAGTGCTCCACCAAGCACGTTAATGCAATGTCACGAGCTGTGCTGAAATAGATGTCCATTGGAAGGTGCATTGGGGTGCCATTCAGAATGAATGACACCGTATTCCATCAAGGCACTCAACGCACATCGCTGCACAGTGCGGTAAAGCATGTGATAACAGAAAAGAAACCGCAACAATATGGTGTGAACAGGTCCCCGGTCTTACAAAGTTGTACAGGCTCCTCTTCTGTACTGAATTTTCTTATTCTGAATTTACTGCTCACTATAAGCTTCTCACAATGTACAATAAAAGATGAAAAATGTATGAATTAGAGACGCACAGATGACCCACTGATTGATGATGTCATTGAGGAATGTAATATAAATGGAAAGGTTTTAATAACAATTTCCTTAGCATGCTGAAATCACAGTGTCCAGCTGAACCTGCAATATCCAGCAAATAAATTGATGTGCTGTGTGTTGTTGTGTGACAAGACCTGGAAAGGCCACACAGATCTAACTAGAACCTTATTTATGTCTCCAGGTAAAATCTCTGGAACCAAAATGTGTTTACAGACCTGAAGGAGTTAATGGAGTGGGTGGTCTGTACTTTTCCCAGGTGCCAAAAACTCCATTTGTTGCATGGAATTTAAATCCCCCCTTCCTTCACTTTGTCTGAGCTGAGAATGTTCTACGTTACTCATCTGAAAACACTGTGGGATGAGTCAGTGACCTGAAGGAGATCACGTCCTCAAGTATCTCAGGGAATGTCGGGAACTTCACTGCTGGCTCCTGACTGTGCGCATAGAGCGCATATTGCTATTGCAAAAGTTAGTCCATGACTATCACCTATTGCCCAAGACAATAAAAAGAGAAGATATCTAAATGTCCCCACTGAGGATATCATCTGAGGGAAATTGGTTACATGAGGGCCCATAGTTCATGGAATTACAGCCTAAGGGGGCCCATAGTTCATGGAATTACAGCCTAAGGGGGCCCACAGCCCATGGAATTACAGCCTAAGGGGGCCCATAGTTCACGGAATTACAGCCTAAGGGGGCCCACAGCCCATGGAATTACAGCCAAAGGGGGCCCATAGTTCATGGAATTACAGCCTAAGGGGGCTCATAGCCCATGGAATTACAGCCTAAGGGGGCCCATAATTCATGGAATTGCAGCCTAAGGGGGCCCATAGTTCATGGAATTACAGCCTAAGGGGGCCCACAGCCCATGGAATTACAGCCTGAGGGGGCCCATAGTTCATGGAATTACAGCCTAAGGGGGCTCATAGCCCATGGAATTACAGCCTAAGGGGGCCCATAGTTCATGGAATTACAGCCTAAGGGGGCCCATAGCCCATGGAATTACAGCCTAAGGGGGCCCATAGCCCATGGAATTACAGCCTAAGGGGGCCCATAGCCCATGGAATTACAGCCTAAGGGGGCCCATAGCCCATGGAATTACAGCCTAAGGGGTTGAGGTGCCAAAATGCAAAACAATTTGGATTGTTTGGTTTACTTTACAAGTGTGTCTTGCTCTGGGGCTATGGGAACAATCTGATGTCCTCAGCTCGGTCTCCTGCCACCGCTATCTCTGCCGCCAACATGTCAGGGTTCCTGGAAGTCCTGTTCAGCCATTGGGTGGCCACCTATGATGTAAAGTCAGGCACATGGTACGAATTCCGGCTGGTTCATTAGGAAATCGCACCGTGGGTGCCGCTGTCAGCACCCTTCTGCCTGGCATTCCTCAATCAGCTGATCAAAGGACGAGGATGGAAATGATTGTGCTGAACGCAGTTGGCAGCCAATCAGCCGCCAACTGCGTTAATCTAGCGCCTTCAATTTTCCAAACGACTTTTGTCAAGCTGGGTAGTGCTAATAGAGCCTCAAATTTTGGTAAATACATCATGAATTGGCTGATATTCAAGCTGTGTATGGTCAGATGTATCATCCTCGTTTCAAGCTTTCTCCTACTGGTGCTGCAGATCATACAGTATTTGTGCAAGAAGCTGGAAGGGACAAGCCCCGGACATTTATATTGGAGTGGACGCCAGGTTTCAGCCAGGATTTAGACCAGGGGTGGGCAACTCCGGTCCGCCAGCTGTTATGCAACTAAAAGTCCCATGATGCATTGTAAGACTGACAGCCACAGGCATGACTCGCAGCAGGATGATGGGATTTGTAAGTAAAGCACAGTTGGAGGGTTGGAATTGTCCACCCCTGATTTAGACCTACCAAAAACAAAACCCTGCAATTGTTAATTGTTTTCTATCTCAGTGACTATTAGAAGCACAGGGACCACAAAAAGAGTTAGGGGGTATCTATGGTCAAAACCTCAAAAAAAGTTCTATCCCACTCCTAATAATCATATTCATCTAGAAGTTTGTAAACTTATTATTGTAGATGCCCATAGAAAGTACTTCCTCAATGCACTGGCACAATGTAACTGTGAATATGCACTTCCTTGTGTGTCACCACTCTCACAGAGTCTGCCTTCTGAAGTACAACTCAATGTCTGAAGAATGTAACATTATTATTGCTTGCTGGAAACAATGCATGATGGGCTATGTAGTCTTGAGAAATCAAGATTGCATCATATCAAGCAGCAAGGAAGTGATGGGCAGACGGAAGGCAGCACTCATTACATAAAAGGGATTTTTTCCAGTAAGCTTTGATTGCATTATCAATAACAACTCTAGTATGTATTCCTATTACATTGCTGATGTTATAACAGGAGAGGATATGCTGGGACTTTACAACCCCTGTAACATGACTTTCTATTAGGGATGCACTGATACCATTTCGTTATTTCGGTATCAAGTATGAGTGCTGAGATTTTTTCTTTGCCGATACCGAAACCGGAATTCCCATTAAGGAAGCCAGGCGGTGTGTAATGACTTGCCACCCGGCTTCCCGATTAGCAGGGAAGCCAGCTCCATGCATCTCGTCACTATGGGACAAGAAAGCATGGAGCCAGCTTTCTGGCCAATCAGGAAGCCGGGTGCCGTGTAATGATGGTTGGACGGGAAGCCGGCTTCATTCTCCCTCGTCATTACACGCTGCTTGGCTTCCTGATACCGGAGTATTGGGCTAGGCATCGGAGCATTTGGGCGAGTACGAGTACTCGCCCAAATACTCGGCACCGATACCGATACTAGTATCGGTGCATCCCTACTTTCTATGCAGGATATAATGGCACCAGGACAAACAGAGAGAGTGTCTCCACCCCCCATCCCCAACAGGGACAAAGACAGCAGTCAAAAGCTGACAAAGGGTTCTTCTAACCTTTCCACATTCTATTTAAAACAACAAAATAAAATAAAAGCTATGTTTTACATACATACCTTTTTATACAAAGGGTGGTATAGTTGAAAATCCTATTGGGGGTTTGTTAATCCCTTAATAATGGAAGATAAAAGAAACCTTAATGCCTGAACCCAGTTTTGCAACTTTGGTATGTGTTAGTAAAACTGTACATATCTGCGCAGCTAGTTTGTGTGTCCATGTGAATGATACCATCAGGGCAAACTGGGCCTTCGTCTGGTAGTAAATATGAATGGATATCTCCTAATTTTTTTATATTTATCAAAGGAAACCTAGTCCAAAATACAAAAAAACCCCCGAAACTTCACCTGTATATTTTTGCCTTTGCCATGAACACCACCAAAAATAAATAAATTCTATTCCTCCTGACGTTCACAGAGATACCACATATGTGTGCGCTATTTGTACCCCTAGTAGGACCCATACACAATAGAGCGCATCTGCTTTTTTTTAATCCTACCTTAAACACACTGACACTAACACTGACCTAGCTCAAGCCTGGATCGAACTATGTATTCTTTATTTTATTATTATTGATTTATTTTCAATCCTGAACAGACTTTTTTACATTCTTTTTCTTTGGCGAGGAGAATAAGATACAATGGAGCTCATCGTTAGTACGAGATTTGGTCTCTCTGTACTGGAAGTGCACCGTGGACCACGCTTCCTGTACAAACACATGTATGCATATATGCAGCCCGATGGAAGAGGGCCGACCTCCGTGAGGCCTCAAAAATGCCTACACGTGGTGGGATCGGTTAATGAGAACCTGTACTGAGAGAGCCATGGTGGTTGGCTTTGCTGACTTTCTTCTGAAAATACCTCTTTGGCCTCGGGTATACACGCTTCTGTCTAATTGCTTATGTGGGTAGAAATGGGATGCTGCAGCTTCCCAAGCGTTTGGAATATGGGATATATCCAGCAGAACAAGTCTGCTCATTGTATACCTGACAGGCTGTTTATCACTATGCTATATATACAATGGAACATCTGGAAAAGAGCAGCTTAATGTGACCCCCAGAGGTGAATTAAGAGAAATGTTTTGTCTTACTCATATCATTATCTCAATGGCTTTACTGATATTCATTGTTGCACATTGTAAAGAATAATACTGCTATATATCATTATGCTGCAAATTTTTCATTACCATTGCCAGCTGCCCTAATAAGGGACAGAGAAAACACATGCAGTACATTATGTGCTCATAAAACTATGCAATCCATACCCTACAGCTGGATGTCAGGGAACTACCTGTACCTAGAATATCCTTTAAAAAGGAAAATGAGCAAAAACTTTATCCCACCAAAAGCTAATATTTTACTTTTAGATTATTGATGGCGGGCTGAATACCCTATTATCTCCCCTGGGATTTAAACTGTAAAATGTCCAGCTCCAGCCACCTTCCATGGTCCTCTTGCTGTTTTTTTAATGTCAGCCCAAAAAAAGAATTTTTGGATTCCCCGTAAAATAATTTTCTTGGAGTCTATTAAGGGACACAGGAAGTCTTAAACCTTTGGGTTATACTGCTGACTACAGAAGGATTGGACACTGGCAAACAAAAAGAAATGTAGGTATAACCTCTCCCAATACTAGCATACCACAGGTTTGTAGCAAAGCAGAACCAACAGCATGATCATAAACACAGAGGGGTGTCCCTCAATGGACTTGAACATTTTTTTTTATGGGGAGTACAAAACTATTTTTTTTTCTGGTTCATTAAGGGACACGGGAAGTCTTTAACAATTGGGATGTCCAAAGCCATACAACTGAGGGGTGGATAACACAGCCAAACAATCGGTAACAGGCCCAGCATAAACCAACAGGAAACCTTGATGATGCCGATAGCCAAATGCTGGTCCAGACACAACTGCAGGAAGAAGAAGATTAATTCCACCGAGAAAACTCCTGGGGTAAGCCTTTAGAGTTAGATGATAGACCTTGTGGGGGGAGGACCTTCTAGCTTTGAGCATCATAGGAATCACAGACTCAGAAATGCCTTTCCCTTGGAATCTGGGTTTCTACAGCTTTGTCGTAAAGCCAGTGGCTGAGAAGCAGGATGGCAAATTGGGCCTTGGGACAGCAGATCCAAATGGTCTGAACGGGCTCACAGTGCATCTGCTCAATGTTTTACCCGGTTGGCATACCAATGCGAGTACTCTTACCACCAGTAACATTCTTGATTAGAACATCTAGGGCTGGTCTGGAGAGGCACTGTCCCTTGAGGGACATGCAGGTAAAACGCTTATCACTGGACCATTCAGCAGTCCAGCACTTTAAACAAGGAATGGATGAAAGATTGAAGTTCCACATGGCACACTGCAGCAGGAGCAGTAGAAGGGAGATCCTTCCTCAATGCTGTATGGCAGTAAAGAGAGTGTGTAGTGTGCATTCGACACTAAACCCAGTGGATATCAGCACTCTGTCCTCCAATGTTAACCCCTTCCAAGGCAAAGCCAGCTAAAAATGGGGAATAATGGTGCCCAGCAACCAATGAAAAGAGTTCCCTGTGCTCGACCCAACTAGCCTACTCACTAGTGAATTTACAGAGACAAGGTAATGGCAATGGCTCTGGACCTGGGAAGCTAACTTGGCCAGAACTAAGTCTGGAACACACCCCACGTGGAACCCAGTGCCTGTTGGTCAATTCCAGGTGAGCCCTGCAATGTCCAATCCAACGGGGTCTGGATGTGGTAAGGTCCGGAAGGCAATTACACCAGATAGGTGCAGATCAGGGAACCTCCAGCAGTGGAGTAGGGAAGAGTCTTGAGTGAAGAAAACATAGAAGAGGAAAACATTGCTAGGGAGTAACAGCAGAGAAAAGATATCCTCCTAGGGCACTGGCAAACAGCTGACGCATGCTGGTAGTGTGAGGGGCTATACCCCTTTGTTTTTCCCAGTGTTCAATCCTCCTGTAAGTGCCAGCATAACTGGAGGTTTAAGACTTCCTGTGTCCCTCAATTGATAAGAAAGAAACCTAATTTTTATACTTGTATATTTTTGGTTGCACATGCCACTTTAACCTTCTTTTACATATTATTTACTAATCTAAAATATGCAATCTGCTAAATCTTACCTCTTGATCCTCCCATTTAGTATAGGTAGCATGACACCACTCACACATTGCCATTCTAAAGCACTGGTGGCTATGCCACCCTTTTGTCTCCAATCCCACTGTGTGCCTATATCCTCCTGTTTCCCTACAGTAGTAGGAAGACTGACAGTCGACTCTCTAGTGGTCAGACGCACACATTCCCCCCCACCTCTTCCAATCAACAGTACTTTGACCCTCGCTGTAGCATTTAACATTAACAAGAGTAAAGAGACTCATTGGGCTTTAAGGGATAATTAACCCCTCAGGGTTTTTTGTATGTATCTATCACTAACAAGCAGTAGATATATGCAAAAAATTTTTTTTAAAAAGTCACCAAAAAGGTTAACATGTACCTGTGTCTCCTCCGCACGCTCCCATCTGAAGATTCTCAGGCTGCTGCAAAGGATCAAGGGGCGGGTGCATACGCAGTACAGATCGTCGGCCCGGAGACGAGGAGAGACACAGGGTAAGTTAATGCAGCAGCCTGGCAGCGTGCACCCGCACAGATTCCATGGGACAGGAAGACACAGCAGTCAGCGCTGGATCAGAGACCGGCACTAGCGCTGGAGGGACTCCTGAAAACTACTGGAAAGAAGAAGATGGTCGGATCAAGAGGCATCATTTAAGGTAAATCCTTACACCACCATGGGCGGGGGATTGGGATTGGACTTTAATGTCACTTTAAGATTACATTGTGAGCAATATAGCAAAGGAAATACTTACTCTGTGTCATTAAGAGAGACTGTATAAAGATATGAGGTTGTCATATCCTATATTACCAGATTACACCAATCCTCCTAAAAGAATTGCCTTGAATTAAATTTAGTAACTTTAAAAAGAAATCCTAGGGTTTAGGGCGGAATAGATGCAAAGTTCTTAATGTTCCCGAATTTCAGACAGAGGCTATTCACAAAACATTTGTTCTGTTATCCAAGTTACATCTGCAGCTAAGCAGAAATGATGTGTCACCAGAACAGGCAGTTGAATGCAGCTAGCTGGTACAAAACACATTGCCCTAGAAAGTTACAAAAGTATTTTATGAAAGGTTTAGAGAAAAGGCAAACAATTAGATTTTTTTTACCATTTTAAACCTTCTCTAGGAAAAGAACAAAATAATATCCACTTGTGCTTAATTCAATGTAAAAACTCTGATCTTGAACACAATTTTTTAAGTGTCTGCAGTATCTTACTTTATTTTATTCTGCTTTGAAAGTATTTTTCCAAGCAAAATTAATACTAACACTGTAAGTTCGGTCAGTTGCTAGAAGGTAACTATCAAACTTTGGGTGACCTCAGAGTCCCCGATACTCCAGCAACTGCCAGTACAGTGAAAAAAGATAAAACTAAAAAAAAGAGGATTTAAAACTTTTCTCCCCAAAAAATAGAAGAGCCAAACAATATCCTGCTTGGGAAGGGCAATTCTAGGATAATGTGACAATGTCTGATATTCCACAGTGATGTTCTTTATCAATGTGCATTGCGCTCTCTGCTTGCTTCAGACGTTGATGGAAAAGAGGCAAGCCTAAGTCATGTGACTGACCTCTTCTCCAATCATGGAGTGTGTTATCTGCTGTGTATGCAGAGAAAACTATGGGGTGCAGTAGGCTCCACATTCAAGCCTGCATTTTATGAATGGGTCATTAAATGCAGGCTGTGTTGTAAAGCAGACAGCGGTGTCTACTCTCCTCTATAAATACTCCCTATAGTTTTTTTCCCCAGTGTATGGCAAATAAATAAGCAACAATTTTCCTTTTTATGAACAGAAAGACAAGGAAGCAAGGAACACTTTACTGTAAAATGTGCCAGGTACCAGATAAATCGTGTAGAAGCCTTGGGCAGATCCTACTAGATAAGGCAACTTCAATGAGATCGGCAGCACGCTCAACACTTCTCACTCTCAGCCCTTCTACAGCCAGAAAATCAACAAAATGGAAGGGTGGAGTAGCCAGTACATGGGTTACACACTGTACATGGCACCGCTAGATTAAATCATGAGGCTGAAGACATAAGTGAAAAAAGAATTTTATTATAAAAACAATTATAAAAGTGCATACAAAGCCAAACACCCTTTTTTGGTTTTGGATAGAGCATAGGATGGTTAAAACCCCTATCAGGCTTTTATTGCTGTCTGCATGGGGAAATTCTCCTTCTCTAGTTGTCCTGGTGACCATTGTCATGGAGACAGAAAGAGATGGGAGATCCAAAAGTGTAGTTGTTGCCAAAACGAGAACAAAGGGGAGAACTTCTAATGAGGACACCTGTTTTGGGTGGCAACTGTCTAAAAGAGGAAAATCCTCCTCATCTCGGGGACATTTCCTCTCACTTATTGTTACTGGGAAAACTAGTGAAAAGAAATCTGCAGAGTAGGACACCGGTAACTAAAAAAAAATTGAATTTTTGCGCTCTGCATAATCCTTTTCTTGGAGTCCATTGCAGGACACAGAAAGTCATTCATCTTCAGGTTATACTGCTGCCTACAGGAGACTAGTAAACATGAAAACTACAAGCCAGCCCAGGGTAACCTCCCCTACTTCTAGCATGCCTCAGTTTTACCGAGAGCATGATCATAAACACAGAGGGGTGTTCCTCATTGGACTCCAAGAAATTGATTTTATGGCGAGTACAGAAATCTTATTTTCTTTCTCGTCCGTTAAAGGGACACAGGGAGTCATTCACTTTCGTAGTGTCAGAGAAGTCCAACTGAGGGGTGGACATCAAAGCAAATAAATGCCAACACGCCCAAGAAACAGTAGTCTGATGCTGAAAATGTTTGGTGAGTCGTTTACGCAAGAAAAGATGTCCATCTTCCTAAGACACTAGCAAAAAACTGGGGCATGCTGGTAGTAGGAGGGGTTATGCTGGGATAGCATGCATTTTTTTTTGTTTGCCAGTGTCCAATCCTCTTATAGGCATAAGTCAACTACTACCAGTGTCCCTGAAGGAACACGAAAGAAACATCCTTTTAGGGGTTTCAGCCATTCTATCCAATGCAAAATAAAAGCTTTGACTTAAGAAGTATTTTAATTCACATATCAGGTTTCCTATACACAGCAAAATAACTTAAAAGGAATGTATTATGAAATCATAGTTAGTTATTCTACCATGCACCTAATGGAATCCTAGAATACAAGTTGAGATACATATACTTTAATTGTTCCATCAACTTGTCAGTATTGAACGTTTATAAGACTTCACTATGGTATTTCTCTATAAAGCAACTTTAAAAAAAGAACTCTGAGCTTATCTGATCTTTGAAGCCAGACACCCAGGTCAATTTCTTGTGTGTATCTGTCCTGTGCCGTGTCATACTGATATTTAGGATTCTTCTTTACAGGTATGATGACCTATAGGGATCCCCTATATAAAGGTTTTCTTCACAGGATTATATCAGTTTTGTAATCAGTAGCAGAATTCTTTTTTCACTTTGAACATTTTGATTGAAAATAAATTTGAATTCGGATGTGATTGAGCCACACAAAGATTAAAATGATCATCGTCCTAATTTCAACCTCAGAACAGAACATTTTCTACCCACTGTAAATGTGAATGCCAAAAATGTATTCCCATATTGCATCAACTTATATTGCAGGTTAAGATTATTCAAACCTCTATGGTTATTTAACCTCTAGCAGTTATTTAACCAACAGTTAGTTTTTTCATGCAAAAAGTGCTGGATAATTTTTAAGGCTGATCAGTAAGTTAAAGCTGTTGAAAGAAATTCTCTTCCTAACTGAGGTGCACCTGGCTATGGTTCATAAAACCTTCTGGTGTAACTTAAAGGTGAATCATGGGGAGAGTGAAATACACCCATCCCCATAATTAGAGCCAACGTGTGACACTGAAGCCGTCACACGTCGGCTCTATTGATCGGGAACTGAGCGATCAAATACCGCCGATCGGTCAGTTCACGGTCTTCTTCCTGCAGAGCGGTGACTGTCAGTCACTGCTCCCCGAAGGGATCCCCCCCCTCCCCTCTCTCTATTCCTCCAGTGCTGACTGAAGGAACGGATGGGAGAGGAGGCGGGCACAGCTGGCTCTGCTTCTAGGGAAGTAGAGCCAGCTGTCAATCAGGCAGCAGGGTGGATCCTGACAATGTGGTCAGAATCCGTCCCAGCTCCGGCATGGGTCTGTGCTGCCAGCATATAGAGAGCAATAGCTCACTATATGCAGAGTTATGGGTCACAGGAAGACATTAGTATATATGTCCTCCTATGGCCATAAAGAGAACTATGGCAAAAAAAGGTTGGGCCATAGTTCTCTTAAGACTTGCTTCAACAAACTCTCCCTTTTCAGACATATATACACAAAGACTTGAGATGTCATTTCCTACCAGAAAACTTCAAGATATAACTAATATCTGTGTTTCTACCTGGGAGTACTCTCCACAGCCCTCCCTGGGGGTACGTATGGGCTTTCACAAGAAGGTACTGCAATGTAGACAGTGAGATTTTTGAGGATGAATTACTGCATGGTAAAAACAGTTAAAGAGATTGGTAATGGCTTGATTTACAGACTCTTCATTGCTTGTTAGGAATATGTAAACATTTTAATTTCTATAGTATGGGTACAGTTGCACTGTAAACTAAATATGCTTCAAACCCACTGAACTAAAAAAATGCTGTTCCACGATGCCATGGCATGTGGTCACATGATCACAAGAAAGGAAGGACCAACGTTCTGTTTGACAGAGCTGTCTGCAAAGATGACATGACTGAATGCTTAGACACCGTTCAGGTAATCAGCCATAGCAGATCCCACAGTATCAGTTTTAGAGTGCTTTTTCAGATTTGGGTGAAAGTCAATAGGCTGAATTATCCTCAAGCTTCTTCTGCAAAATTCCAGCAACAAGATATTTGTACCTATGCTCCCAGATCTTCCTACTTTCCCCATTCTCCCTATTGAATTTTTATTTTATACAACAACAAATTGAGCAGAAGGAGGCGAGCAGGGCCAGGAACTCCAGGAGAGTTGCTTCTCCATGGTATTAGCATAAGCATCCAGTAGTAGTACAAGAAGCAATTAAAATCCCAAAGCCTCGGCACTTAAGTTTGCTCCACACAGTGCTGTGTGTGTGTGTCTAATGGTAAGGACACCAATTCTACATTTCTGTGCCATTTCTCCGGTGTCTATAGTAGCAGGAGACGGCTGACAACCATGAGGCAAGGTAACAACTTTAACCTATTCTGCTTCTAGAGAATGCCATCTGATAGAAAAGTCCAACCTTACCTCAATGTAGAGAAGGCCATGAATATAAAAAAGTGTGGGTCAATCAGCCACATACAACCGATATATAATTTTGTTAGACTGTCAACCCTACCCAAAATTAACATTTCAATATTGCATAGTTTCCGACAAACTAACTCACATGACGGCTTCTTGCAGCTCCCTTTGGTCTCCCCAACAAATTGCCATGCTCTAATGCTGGATTAATCCTAATGCACAAGAAATAATTACAGAATCTAGCTATAATAGAATAACCACTTCAACCCGGCATCCCCTTCATCAGGCTCAGAGATCATTGAGCCTGATGAAGGAGGCCCTGTGTGGCCCCGAAAACGCTTGCCAATGAGAGACAGCGATTGTCAATAAATGAACACTTGCAGATTAGCATCGTGTGGTGTGCTGGTGACATCCTCTAAACTACCTTGAGATAAGCTGACGCTGGGGCCGTTTATGGGCTTCTCACCTTCACTTTATAGTCTAAAGCAGAAAGCTTGTGTGACCACAGCATAACTGTTTATGGCACAAGCTGAATAAAAAATATCATTATATGTTCTCTTGCCCATTCAGGGCAAAGTGAAAGAACTAGGTGATGGCCCGAACACTGTCATTTGGGGGGCAGTAATGTCATCCACCGGGGTAAGCACCATCACCATATCACACAGGAACTTACCCAGGGTGGGCTCCTGCAGCAGGGAGGCAGTGAGGGAGTGTGGACTGGTGAGTACACCAACTGGAGTGGGGTTTTGCAAGTGGGGTGGGGTGACAGTGGTCACATGGAGGTGGGTACATCAGCAAAAAGTAAATCTACAACTCCAGTCGTCAGGCTTATATACTGAGAATCTTTTTGCTTTAGCTCAAGTGACTAAGCCAAATGTGCTGAGATCCATCTCTAAGAAGTGCCAAGAGAGCTACTGAACACAGTCACATAGTAACAATTTGTGATTATTACAGAGACTGCGATCATGCTCCACCAAGCCCACAAGTGTTTTCCCCAATGTTAGTGTAAAGCTCCAGTCATGATTTCCAAGCACCAGTCTCAATTTTTCAAATTCCTCCTGATCCTCATCAGCTCCTGTTACTGGTCTCTGGGACTAAGGTTAGTGTCCTCTTCACAGCTCCCCCTTTTTACGACTGCAGCTCTGACACACCCGTACTGGGTGATGCCAACCCCGTGAGGGGACGGGCCGCTGATATTCAGAGCACAGTTGGCAGAAGCCCTGGCCACAAGACCTGCAGTGATGTTTGTACATTTTAGGGGTAAATGGTGTTTTACAGCTGTGGCAGTTGATGATCTCCTGGTCTGGCACCCAGTAGCCGGGACGTGCTGCTTCCTTTACAAAGCCTGTAAAATAGTGGCAGAATGAACACATCAATTAGAGAAAGACATAAGGAGGGGAATTGATCAAAACTGGGGCAGACAGAATCCGGAGCAGATTTGCATTGCAACCAATCAGCTTCTCGGTCTCATTTTCAAATCTTACCTGAGCAAAATTAAGAGAGATGCTGATTGGTTGCCATGGGCAACTGCTCCAGATTCTGTCTGCTCCAGTTTTGATAAATTTCCCCTCTTAATGTAAGCTATGTTTGTGCTCTATATAAACAATCCTACATGTGAATTTGTGCTATGGACATTTCAATATTTACAGATTCTTAACAAAATGAGCTTTACAACAAGCTCTCCCCGACTAGCTGCATGCATTGTGGAGCAATTCCTCCTCACAGAAGAAGCACCATATCAGGATTGTTCCTTTTTCCAAAGAAAATGGAAGGATCCCTCATCACCTCTGTACTGCAGTGTAACTGTGAGAAAGGAAGCTGCAACATGCAAAGCCATGATTGAAAGATGCTGAGCATTCAATGAATCAAATTCTTTATGAGATGTCTGCCTATTTATTGCTAGGGATGCACCGATCTGATGCATCGGTGCTGATTCCAAATATTTGGGTGAGTACTTGTGAGTGAGTACTCACCCAAATGCTCCCTAATACTTATCCCGATACTGAAACTTCCGGTATCAGGAAGCTGGCCGGCGAGTCATTACACGCCACCTGACTTCCTGATTGGCCGGAAAGCTGGCTCCATGCTTCTTCGTCACTTGGTGTGTAATGACTCGCCGCCTGGCTTCCTGATTGGTCGGGAAGCTGGCCAATCAGGAAGCTAGGCGGTGAGTCTTTACCTGCCCCAGGCTTCCTGATCGGCCAGAAAGACGGCTCCATGCTTCCTCGTCACCAGGAGAGGAGGGGGCATGGAGCTGGCTTCCCGCCCATTCAGGAAGCTGGGCGGCATGTAATGACCCGCCCCCTGGCTTCCTGATTGGCCAGAAAGCCGGCTCCATGCTTTCTCGTCACTTGGTGACTAGGAAGCATGGAGCTGGCTTCACGGATAAACAGGAAGCTGGCCGGCGAGTCATTACACGCTGCCCGGCTTCCTTAATGGGACTTCCGGGGAAAAAAATATCGTTACTCGTAACCGATACTGAAAAACTGGTACCGATGCATCCCGATTTATTGCCATTAGCGCAGCCGCTAAAGGCTTTAGTTCAAGTGTACTTCCTGGCTACAGAGCTAAATTATCTTCAGGTCAAATCTTGTAGGTGAAATCATTACCCATAGGATATTTCACTGCAGAAGACATCATCTCCAACGAGCTCTGAGCAATCTCTGTGACTTTACGAGGCAACAAACTTCTGCCGTCATCCTGAGCAGTATTGCGACCTGAGAAAACATCAAGACTTTGTCTAATGCTAAAAAACAGTTACAATGAAATCTACAAATTCTCCAAGTTCTTCAATGTTGTTTCTGAGGGCGGCAAAAAAGTAAGGTTCACTTTGTACTTTTTTTAAAGTTATTTTGGGGTCTATTTATAAACAATTCGCAGAGCAATTTGCCCCCCAAATCTTTCTGAAAGTTTATTCTATGTGCATAGACACAAAAACAAACGCCCCTATATTTTCCTTTCTAGTCCAATGTATGCCATATAATACTGCATTTTGGCCACTAGATGGAGTGAAGGAGCACAGGAAATAAGTATTATAGTAAAGGTATAATACATTCTTATGCTCCTCAGCTTCATCTAGTGGCCAAAATGCAGTATTACATTGCATACATCTAGGAACATTCGTTTATGCATCTATTCGCAAAGAACAAACGCTCAGAAAATTTCGCAAGGTGAATGGCTCTGCAACTGGTTTATAAATAGACCCATAAAATGCATCTAAACCCAAAAACTAAAATGTCATATGTTGCCATTTACCAATCCTTAGATGTGGTGGCTGCATTTGTTTTCTTTTCTCAGACTTTTAATCCTTTATTATCATCTGATAATCTTGCTAGTAACACATTTCTTGTCCTAGGGTGGCTACTCACACTCACAGTACCGTGAGAGCAACAATGTCAATCCAGGATAGCACTACCAAAAGAGCTTTCCCTCTCCTTTTCTCCATAACATAGGGGAGAGATGTTTTGTGGTCCAGAAATAGCTAGTAACTTATAAGAATGCAGCACAAGCAGATTGTACATAGGAAGTTATTAGATCACATCATTTCATGCAGGATCAACAGACATGTTTATGGATATATTATGGACCAATCATAACAAAAGACTTTCAATGGTATATTTAACAGACTAACATACTACTACTACTGCCTTAGGGACATGCGTTCTGCTTTGGGGACATGTATTCAGTTCTAGTGACATCTGTATTTAGCCCTGGTGAGAAATATATACACATATATATATATATACACTTTTTTTTATTTATTTTTCAAAATGTGACTGCAAAATTTAAAAACACACTTTAAATGTCCCCAAAGGTTACATCTTTTTCCGTGACAATACGTGTTCTCACACTGAACTAATTTAGTGTGCTGGTGATATTGTATATGGATATTGTAAATTACAGCACCATGCATGTTTAAGCTGCTTCACCCAACTAAAATTGCGTACATTTACTGTACAGCAAAAAAAAAAAACTTACACCACATTGAAGAGATTTAAAAGGACAGGACAGGGAGTGATGGGAAATCTCCACAAAAGAGGGACTAGCCTTTCCTGCTCATCCAAAAGTAAATCACTTTTTGCTGGAGATGGGTTCTAATAACCATCAATATTCCTTTCTATCTTATTACTGTATATAAAGGGTTTTTTTGGGGAAAAAATGATATGGACCAGTAAGAATTTTTTATAGAACTTCGGCTTTTTAATATTATACATGAGAGTACATGAGAATGAATCAGTCTCTATGTATTGCTGGTATCATGGATGCCAGTTCATTTACCTGATTATTGCCACATATATACACCGTGTCTCTCACCTTTCACTGGCCCTTTATTGTGACACTTCTTGCAGACACGTACAGGGGACGGTCCCCAGCCTCGCTCAGGAACGGGCATAGTCTGATCGGAGCAGCTGTTACAGAAACCTTCTCCGCAAGATCGGCAATGATGCTTCCTCTCAGCTGGCACAAATTCTTTCTTACAACCATGACACATCTACAGGAGAATAGAACATGGCATGAATCATGGGAGGAAACAGAAGCAACAGCAATGTGTAGAAAGCTTGTGATTTACTGAGAGATTTAGGGCTTGCTCCCAGCTTAAAAGGTTTTATAAAGCGCATAACAGTAACACATGGTAATCGAATGTTGTGGTGATTTGCCATTCATTGGTAATTGCAATCCAAGGCACATATAGAATGTGCTGCAGCTCGCCTGTGCAATAGCGCACAACACACATATGCAAATTATTTGTGTGTTGCAGCACCCTGTGTTTTAATTCATACGTTGAAGTCCATTGACAGCCCGTTCAAAATGATTAAGCTGCCTATTGTTTTCCCCCACACTTGTATTTATTCCCCTCCTGTGTTCAAACATATTATCCTCAATGCCATGCAAACTTGCATCATCAAAGTATAACCACTTAAAGCCAATATAACCATTTGAAACTGCAGCAGCTATCTTGATCCTGCCTTTATTTCCTGTCTGAACAACCTCCACCAATGAGTGTTCTCCAGAAACCAGTTCACTACAGCTTGGTGAATGTCACCTGACCACCAAGTACTTATATCCAGTTACATTCATGAATGATTCAAAAAGGTATAAAAGGCATGTAACGTGAGCCATGACAACGTTACCCTTCCAGACAATGACTCCTATTTAGCCAAGTTTCTAAAAGAAGATCTGGTTGTGCTGCCCATAGCAAGAAGATAAAACCTGTCACGTTCCGAATGCAGAATTCTGACTGGCTGCTAGAGACACCGAAAGACAGATAAACTATTGTCAGTGCTCTAAATATTTGGCACACAGCAACCTGCTTTTTTGGAACGCCAAATAATAGTTCAGTTTGTAGGGATTAAAAAGAAAGATACAAGTGCACCAATTGTAAAAAACAACCTTTAGCACATAAAGTCTCACAATCTGCACCAAATAAATAATGGCTAAGAAGATGAGCAGCAGTGCGCCAAAAGGATGATGGCGTGATTACACATTCTACTATGTGCCAAATCTTATATGCACTGCGACACAATAGTTTACTTGACATGCGATGCGGCATAAATAAGATGACACATGTGACAATTCACATTCCTCAACAACCGTCAATCTTACGAGAAGAAGCCAATAAGGTCTTACCCTCACCATGATCTAGATGTGCTAAGGATCAGAAATTTTGCAGGTTTATAGGTGGACATCTTAGTAATATGCATGCCATTTTTTTGTAGGTCGTGGTGAATTATAGTTAGAGCCAAGAGAAATGGAGTAGGTGTCATGCTGGACAAAGCTGAATACCGAGCCGTGCTGCTGCTAGCGGACAATGCACCTGCACATCGAGCTGCAGAAACTGTCACTTTTGTTCGTGATTGTGGCTATGAATCTCTGGCCCATCCACCTTAGTCACCTGACCTGACACCTTCGGACTTCTTCCTGTTTCCAAATCTGAAGAGACATTTACGGGGAAGACGTTTCCACATTATTTTCATTACTGAAGTTGATAGCTGGTTTTCCTCCAAATCTGCATACTTCTACGCAGATGGATTAAAGGTCTGTTCCACAGATGTGAAAAGTGTGTAACCATAGGAGGTGGATATGTAGAGAAGGAATAGTCAGTGGACTACATTTCATATCCCTATCACATCTGGATCATGGTGGGGGTAAGAACTTATTGGCCTCCCCTCGTAGTTTATTTGGCCCAGGATGGTTTTTGTTTGCTTTAGACTTTTTAAAATGAACTTGTACTTTGCCCATGCAGGTTTATTTTGCTGGCCCCCTCCCCAGCATCACATCCTGACCTTCACTCTCCCAATGCTCCATTTAGCTTCTAGAAGCTTTAAAACGCTCCACAGTCAGAGCTTACACTGGGTTAGGATTCTTTTAGGTCCCAGGTAACAGCACTGGGTTCATTATCAAGCAATATCACTGCCACATAGAGAAGGTCACTTGCTCCTTCATTCCAGGAAGAACCTGGTGTATTAACATCTCCTGGCAGCTGAATGTGTGGCAGGAGAAAAAATTAAATAAAAAGGTGAATGTGTGCTGCTGGGAAGGGGGAAACTGTTGCTTTATCCTTCATTGGGCAAAGCGCAGGGTTGCTTTAATAAATAGGGCTGATGCTTTCCACATTCTTTTTAATGTGAATACAGACTGCATACACAGATTGGATAAAAGGTGGACCATGCAGAAAGAAACCAACTTACAGTGATCTCAGCATTTGGTCGCCAATACGGGGGAGCCACATTGTCTATGAGCCATGAGGTGACCATGTTGGTGGGCCCAGCACTGTACTCGTTCACAGACTGCATGACAAAATTCACTCCATCTAGCACACGCTGGGCTGCATTTTGTTGGTCTAGTGAGTAAGAGTCACTCTGTAAGAGAAAACATTCACAGGGGTAAGATACAGTATACACCTGACCCAGATGGAAGTCTGATACTGATCTTCTGAATCCGAACCTTTCCTCTACTCTAACAAACACCCCCTATGTGATGGCACAGGAGAGCAGCCATGATCTTGGTTTTAACCACTTCAGTATGAGGGTGAATATTTATGTACTTCTATATATACACACGTTTATTTTAAAATGTTCATTGCCCTTAGGATCTGTCAACAGTAAAAAAAACAGGGATCTCCAAAATGCTGACAAATGTTTCCCATTGGGCAGAGTGAATACTCCAGAAGCCTGCTTACACAAACGCTTTAGTATTACGGTTTGCGAATTCATCTGTATGTTCGTCATCGTTACTCTGGCTAAAGATATTTGAAGGAGGTTCCTTGTGAGTGAACGATCCAACTTTCAAACCATCAGGTAAACTTATACTGGCCCAGCATACATGTTAATGTAACGAGGAAGAGTGCTGGACATATCTCAGGGAACAAATGTCAGCCTGGCCTTTCTGGTAATATCTCCAAAACAATTGCTGGGGCTTCTACTGCTACACATAGATGTGATAATCACTACACCATCTAGCCAAACTTTCCAAGATGATACAATGACAATCTTGTCTTTATGTGCTATTACCAGCAATGAATTACTTCCTTTTCGTCTCCAATTTTTTTGGTACTTTGTATAAAACAAAAGATGCCATTGTATACCGTAGAAGAAAATGAAATAATCATATGGTCAGGCAAAAACTCTTCTATAAAAAAGGGAACTAATGTAAGACAGTTAAAAGAAAAGAAAGCATATTTAGTGCATGTATAAGATTTATAAAAAGCCTCTTAGACAATTTTTTTTCGAGGAGGAGACTAACAGTATTCCACACAGAATGTTACGTTTAATGGCTGCAGTTTGTAGATCCAGAAGGGAAGCAGGCTAATCCAATGATAGACAAGCAGCTGCTACTGGACAGACAGAATGTAATGTAATACCTGTCCATGCATACATACAGAGCTGCTTCCTACCCACTATTCGTCATCCTGCTCTAAAATATAGAATAACAAAAAAGATAGCATTCCTTTACCTCTGACCAGACATGTCTAACTTCCTGTCGTACAAGAGATCCATCCGGGTCTTTGTTTCCATACCAGTACTGCCGGCTACGATAGATAATCCCACAAACACGGCATTCCAAGACGTACCTGCAGTCGACAAATACAGAAGTTCTTATATTTGTTACATTGTAAAAA
>NW_017306888.1:957608-959476 GCF_000935625.1 Nanorana parkeri
AAAAAAGATCATGCACTGCGATGCGTTCTAACAACGCACTGCAGCGCATGTGCATGGTGTGAACCACAATATGTGTGTGTTATGTGGGGGGAGGGAGGGGTTGTGCTTTTTTTTTTTTACACATTTTTTATTTTTACATTTTTATTACATTTTCTATTTATTTTTTAATAATTATGTATTTTTTTACTGTTGGGGGGGGCTGCGGCGAAATATCTGGGGTCTAAATAGACCCCTGACATTTCCCTTTTGAAATAGAAAAAGAAATTGAGGACATAAGTCCTCAATTTCTTTTTCTGCAGCCCCAGCACTCAATGAATGAGAAGCCTCAGTACAGAGGCTTCTCATTCATTCACAAACTACCAGGTCCGTATGGCATACTGAGCTGGCCAGCTGGAAGCACTTTTGTAGGTCCGTATGCCATACGTCCTTGGCAGCGAAAGGGTTAAAATGAGCTACGTGGTGCTAAGACCCATAGTACCTAATTACAGACCAATTCACTTTAGCCTATTAACACCAACCACTTTCACTTTGTGACATCGACTAGTACAATAAATGGAGATCAGCAAATGACAACGTACCCAGACCAAGCATATTTCGCTAGGCCCATCCATGGACTGTCTATAGACGCTACAGTTTTGGGGATAACAATCAACTCTCGTCCGCCCTCGTAACATCGCTATTAAAAGAAAACAGGAGGCATTCAATTAGTTCAGCTGTGGGTGGAATGATCCACTTGAATAATTGAAGAAGAACTCCAGAATTTTATAAAGCTCATGTGACCATGCCAAAATGAGCACATGTCCTAGTCAAATGTGCCAGAGATCCAGGAAGTAAAGGGAGATCTAGTAATCTGCCCTTAGCATAAATGGCCACTGTCAGAAGAATGGGGAAGAAAAGAGAAATAAGGTATGCATAGAATACAAAGCCGGCAATTATATTCTAGAAGTATGTGATTGTCATCAGTAAACATTCCTAAAGGTGTCTTTGTTGTTATTTTAAAGATATGGGCAAAGGTCTGCTTTAACCCTTGCAGTGCGGGCACAGCCCTACTGCAAGGGTTCATTTTGTAATTCCTGGAGTTTCTCTTTAGAGAAAGTGCAGCGAAGGGCGACCAAACTCAGAAGAGGCATGGAGGAGCTCAGCTATGAGGAAAGATTAGCTGACCTGAATTTGTTCTCTCTGGAGAAGAGGCGATTAAGGGGGGACATGATCACCATGTATAAATACATAAATGGTCCATATAAATAACTGGGTGCCAAATTATTCAAGGTCACTGCAAAGGACAAGGGGGCACTCTTTGCGTCTGGAGGAAAAGAGGTTAAGAGGTTTAACCTTTGCATACGGAAAGGATTCTTCACAGTTAGAGCTGTGAAAATGTGGAATAGACTCCCCCAGGAGCTAGTTCTAGCGAGCTCAGTTATTTGTTTTAAAAAACATCTGGATGTATTCTTAAATGCACAGAATATTACTGGATATTGAGTTATTATAGGTATATTAGGCATCAGAGATTGTTGATCCAGGGAATATCCGATTGCCTTATGGGATCAGGAAGGAATTTTTTTCCCCTGTTGGAGCAAATTGAACCATGCTTTATATTTTTTTTGCCTTCCTCTGGATCAACATTGGGTAATTGTGGGCATAGTGTTCTGTTTAGGCTTTTCTTCTTTTTTTTCTCCGTATCTCTATGGGTTGAACTCGATGGACGTGTGTCTTTTTTTTACAACCTGACGAACTATGTAACTATCAACCCATCCTTTATTCTAGTACTTATATCTGTTTTTACAACTCAAAATGCAGAGTCAGATATTGTTTTTCTGTGATCTGATTCCAAGTGCATAAAAGACAACATTTTGCATCACTCAGCTATG
>NW_017306888.1:959990-987282 GCF_000935625.1 Nanorana parkeri
AAAGCAGTTCTATCATTTTAATTAAGGCAGAGATCTCAGCTACATACATATGCAAAGATTTGTGAAAGGACACATTTCTATCAAGGTACAAGATGCAAGTGCAGCTTTTACTATTTACGTATGCAGCGATATCGAGATCATTTCTAAGTAAGCTTGCCTTTGGTTGCAATATAGCTATACACATTCCAGATGTAAGGGCTGATTCACATCAGATACGTTGGGGCTGTGCTGGTCGTCTTTTCCGCACGCACTAATAGGGCAATAGCCTTGTTTTTAATTGTCTCAGTTCACGCCATGCAGTTTTTTCCCAGCAAAGCATGCTGCAACATGGTACAACCGCATCGCACTGCGTCTGTATAAAAGGTCATTTGTGACATTTCAATAATGGTCTATAAAAAAAGAAATGGTGCAATGCGCCGGCATAAGCGCATCTGCGCTGTTTCACTCACTGCACCAGTGGTCATGCGTTTAGCGCGGCTTCCAGTTGTGAGACCACCTATAAGCCCAACTCCAGCCAAAACTTTAAAGCGGAAGTCAGTATGAATAAAAAATGGCTGGGAGGTTAGGATTTTTGCCAGAAGAGACATGCAAAGTCTGTTCTGGCCAAATAATCCTCTCCCCCAGCAATTTTTTTTATTTCCTGTGAACATTGTACGGCACACACGTGGTGCAGTGTACACGCTCAGCCCATTCATAGCATCTATAAGATGCTATGAATGGGGCTGATTGGAGGGAGGATGTAACTCCTGTGTGCATGCACAGGAGTTATATCATCAGTGGCCACCCAATAGCCGAAGAGGATACCTAGGAACCCAGAAGTGTTGGCAACGGAGATGGGGGACAGAGTGGGGGACCAAAGATCGATTCCTACAGCGCTAAAGAAGGGCCCACCTGTAATATAAGTGTGTCCCAATGTGCAAGTATGCTATGTATAAGCTTTTAGGTGGATTGGGAAAGGTTTAGTACCTCTGCCACCTTTTTATTGCTGTCTGCATCCCCATTGCTTCCTTTCTTCATGCCTATTTGTCAGGCATAAGGCAGAACAGAACAGCAGAAAAGTATTTCATCTTTGTGACACTCACCTTACAGATCAGAACTTTATTGTTATACTCATGGGCAAACTGGCACAAACCATCTGCCTGGTGGGGGACGCCATCCTTCATATGATTCATCCTGTTCTTGCAGCGTGCCCTGTAGGTTATAAAGAAATTATTCAGAAAACACAGGCTAATGTACCGACTAACACGGAATACTTGCTGCTCCAGATTCATGCTGCATAAAGGGGAAGCTGATATTTATTTTTTCTGTTCTTGCTGTGCTATGATTACACAAAACATGTTTAAAGTGAATGCAATCCCTAACTGGACAACATTTAGTTTCTGAGGCATTGTGTATCAAAAACAATTGGAAAGTTAATTTTTTCTCTTTAAAACTGCTGTCACCTCCTTTTTTTTTTTTTTTCAACGTCAAGACAAATGCTTCCTGTCCAAAATTCACTCGCTCCAGCGTTGGATGCACATCATAGCCCAGGACCATCTTCCTGATAGTGCCAACAGCAGACCATGCCTGAGCAATGTGTGTTTGCACTGCTGCTTGTAGGATCCATCAGGGGTACATCTAACAGGGTGGCAACAGAAGACCACAACTAGGAGACAGGAAGTGCCTGAACCAGGATCACCAGATATTATTTAATGAAAGCTGCAGATTTGAAAAGACAACTTGTGAAACTACATTAACATGTTAACTCTTATATGAGATTTGAGTGATTGGGTTTAGATTTACTTTAACTAGTTGAAAGGGTTAGTTCACCTCTTCACAAGAAAATCAAAAAGTGAACCAACTCACAACACCCTCAACATCCCCCCTAACCCCTGCTGCTTGGATCACATGCTTCCCTGCCCATGCCAGTCGATGTAACAGGCTGCACAATTCACTACACAGCCCGGAGGTTGTCAAGCATCATAATGCAGGCAATCTCGAGCGGACACGTGACCACACTGCCCAACGGGTATCACCTCTGAGCTTCCTTTCCGTGGTCCTGGAAGAAGCTGACCTACGACTGCTCAAGTTTACAAGCACTATGATGTTATGCCTCTGGGGCTGTGTAGCAAAAATAAACATACTAACAAGCTGTACATAAGCATTCAATGTAGCATTAAGGGAGTGGTATTTATTCTGTTGGATGAATGCTCAAAAGTGCACCAATAGAAAGTGCTTGATTGCAAGAGTCATGCATCCTCCTTCTAGTGCACCCTCAGTGTCAAAGCCATGTACAAACCCATCACAGTGGTGTGTGATTCATTTGTTCCCCATAAGTGAAGCACAGTGCAAGTGCATCCCTATTATGAACGGTTTCACATAACTAAAATTGTTTTCACACAGCCATCTCCTCTCAAGTATTTCTTCACCTTGCCAAATCACACATAAAAACAATCTTCAATGCTTCCTATTTACTTTAATCCACCATAGATAAGCCGTATAACCAATATAAATATTTATCTAAGGCTTATCCAACAACCGTACGATCCATTTGTCAGAGGCATTGCTTAGGAATAATATCCCTTGTCTGGTCTTCCGTACACAGGGCAATGCAGGCCCCTCAGTTCTCTGGGCTAGATACTGTTTATCACTAGGGATGCACCGATACCGGTTTTTCTGCATCGAGTATGAGTACTGATATTTATCTATCGGTACTCGCCGGTACCGGCTCCATGCAGTTTGGCCGGATCGATACCGATTGGTCGGGAAGCGAGACATTACCTGCTGCCCGGCTTCCTGATTGGCCGGGAAGCCGGCTCCATGTTCCCTTGCAGCACTGCCGGTCAGAGGAAATATCCCTCTAAAACGGAAGTTTGGTTATTGGCACCAATACTGATACTAGTATATAATTTTACATTAATACACTTTTTAGTTAGTTAAAAAAATATTGCGTGTGATTATTTTGTATTATTTTCAGCCACACCTTTTCCAGGCTATCTTTTGGCTTTGATTTAAAAAAAAGCCAGTTGTTAAAAAGAGAACTTTTACTTCTCTTCTGGGTCACAGGAGTAGATTTACTAATGTATGCCTATGGCCCAAAATCAGCATATAGCAGGCTACTACCTGCTATTTGCTGATGGCACAGAGCCAGTCTGCAGCCGGGAAGGATCCCAACAATATTGTTGGCATGCATCCTTCTTTCTGATTGACAGCTGACTCTGCCTCTTCAGAGCCAGAGCCAGCTGTGCCCGCCCCTCCCCTGTCTGTCCACCAGTGAGAGCTGAGGGATCGGAAAGGGGGGAACCCCCGGTCGGGACCGGTGACTGACAGTCACCGCTCTCTGCAATGAGAAGACCATGAGCTGAACGATCAGCGGTCACACGACTGCTCAGCTCTCGATCTATAGAGCCAGGGTTTGACAGCTGCAGCTTCCCATGCTGGCCCAATACTACTCCTTTAACTGGGCTCAACACCCCAAGCTGAAATGTACACACACAACTAAGGGCTAGTTCACACCAGCCACCGTGCTTTCCGGCCTGATTGGGGCCAGAACACACTGGATCGCATTGCGGTCGGCTTATTTTGTGTTGGGGTGGGAGGGGGCCTGCAAGCACTATTTTTTTTGACCAGACCGGAATGCAGGCATTGATGTGCCACGCGTTCCCGTGCGGCCGATCGCACTGTGGCCAGAGGGTCGTGGTTACGGTGCCATTGAGTTCAATGCATCTCCACGCCCCCTCCCGCCCCAACACAAAAAGTGAGCTGGCCGCAATGCCCAATCGGGCCAGAATCCACTTTGGCTGGTGTGAACTAGTCCTAAATCAATCAGAGGAACAAAACATAATTCTCTTTCCCATCAACAAAGACTAAACAGCTGTGTATTTGTAAAAACAAAAAAACATAAAAAGCAAAAAACAAAAACAAACACTAGATACAAAATATCAGTAAACATAACTTTTATAGTTATAGACTATATAGAAGACTGACCACAAACTATTACAGTTTCCATTTAATATTCTGAGGAAGTGAAATGTCATAATTACCTGCAACTGAGGCACCGCAGCGAACAGGTAAAGTATTCATCTGGGAAGAAAGAGGTGATCTGCACCTGATCATCTGGAATATCCCCAGAGAATCGCTCGCTAAGACTCTGCAGAAAAAATACAACAACATAAAGTCAATCCTACACATCCCTCACCCACCGATCCCTCCAATATACCGAGACAGATGTATACAAAGGAATGAAAGGAAAATGAAGGTGCACTCTAAAGTGGGTTGTCTTTAAGTGGGGCTATTATAAAGATTTTAGAAAAAAATTATATGGCACAATAGACATTTCTGGAACCACCTTAAAATGAATAGTACAACTTGCTGCAACTTGCCACCAATTTTTGGTAAATATTTAATGTCATGTCAAAAAAGGCTTAGAAGCAGGATATTGTTTTAAAGTAATTGACCCTCTTTATTAAATGCGAACAGCAACTAAAATGTAAACCCGGCACTCGAACACCCAAAAACTAGATAACCGTTTTCTACATCATGATGACAGCATAGGCCATGCAGGAAGGAAGCAGGGGACATTCCCACTGTACCTTAGGCACAATTTCTTTCCCCAGTAAAGTCCTACTTAACAATGGAATGCGGAGGAGGAGGAGTGGACGCTTACAGGAAAAAAAATTCCAGCGCTATCATCTTTTAGTGCAGAGAAATCCAGCACAGGATAGATGTGTATGCAAATAACGGGTCGTGTTCATTTTAGAAGGATTAGTGTTAAAGTGAAACTACACCCTCCTATCCTTTACAGCCAAGGAAGGTGACATCTTAGTCTCTATGGATTGCAGTTGTCATGATGCTGCACTTGTGATCAGCTTTGACATGAGCTATTTGAAAAAATAACTGTTTTAGAAGACATTCAATTGGTGGGTCTAGTTCAGGGGTCAGCAACCTGCAGCTCCGGAGCCGCATGTGGCTCTTTCATCCCTCTGCTGCGGCTCCCTGTCCAGGGGCGGAACTACTGAAGGGGCCTCGCTGAGAAAGCAATGGAATGCTTGACCTATTGGCAGTCACAATGTGTGACCACGTCAACGGTCACACATTGTAACGCAGTCACAAACTTTGATAGAACACTGCCATCTGGGGGGTACGGCCGGTACCCATGTGAGGGGTCTGGGCAGCCTGGAGGGCCTCTTTCATGAGCATCAGCTGTACCAGGGGCGGCATGGCAGCGGTGACAGGGGAGGGGGTGGAGGAGGCCAGACCCCAGCAGCAGGTAAGAGGAGTTGGGAGGAGGTACAGGGAAAGGGCGACCAGCCCACCTGAGGCCCTGCAGAGCCCACATAGAGAGTCTCAGATGGGCTGTGCAGGATCTATGGTGTGCTCTGCAGGGTCACTCTCAGGTGAGCTCTGCGGGGTCTCAGGTAAGTCCAGAGCGTTACTAAGCCCAGAGCGTTACTAAGCCCAGAGTCCAGTGCGTTACTAAGCCCAGAGTCCAGTGCGTTACTAAGCCCACATATACCTATATACATACATAGCATAGGAGGTAAAAAACGATATATGCCGTGTTATCTTCATTTTAGATGTCAAAAGGGTTTTGTGGCTCCCGGTGTTTTCTGTTGGAAACGGGTTCAAATGGCTCTTTGAGTGTTTAAGGTTGCTGACCCCTGGTCTAGTTCCTCTTTAGGGTTACGGCTAGTGTTAGAGCTAAAGTTTTGGTTAGTATGAAGGGTTTCTTAAGGTTGGCCATCCATCTCTTTTGGTGCCAAAAAAGGACCAATGGTGATCACATGGCTATACTATATTTTCAAGTCTTACCTGTAAGGCTGTAAAAACATGGGATAGCGGTCTGGATGAGCGAGTGGATGTATCCATAACTTGTTTCTTCACCCTGTCCATTAAGTGAGAGAAGTCACTGGGGGGGACCACAGTCTTGGTTCCCACATAGTGAATTGAGCTAAAAGCTTCAGGAGGAGTCCCCAACTCGTGGAATCGTTTTAGGAGGTCTGTCTCTGCCTGGCCGCGGACCTTGCTTCCTGCAGGGAATGAGAAAACATGGATGATGGAAGGGTAACATATACCAAAACAAAATTAAAGTCTAACCCAGCTAAAAACAAAACTGTTAAAGCTGGAGGGCTGGAGTTTTAGAAACTACAGCAGTGAGATCTCACAGGCAGAGTTCCCAGCTCAGGCGCCCAGCCTGCCTCCCATACCAACATCAAGTACCCTAAAAATAAAGGGAAACTATAAAATGTGTTCAGTGATCACAAACTTGCATAGAGCTGCAGCTAACGATTATTTTTAAAATCGATTAGTTAGCCGATTATTAAGTTCGATTAATCGGTTAATCGGATAAAAAATAAAATACATTTTAAAAAATGGCTCCAGTGACTACTAGTCACTGTCAAGTGTATATTTAACGTGTACATTTTAGGGACAAATGGGACCTATCACTTGTTGTACAAGCCTTATGATAACAGTTCGACCCTGTCTTCTTACCATAACCCAGCAGATCAGTCCGAGAAGTCTCATGGAAAACTGTGAGGGACGGTCCAAGACTGGACAGCGTTACCTCCAGCCCACAGCGACTAGATAAGGCTTTCAGCTCAGGAGTAAAGAATTTCAAATAAGCCTTAGAGGCATTCCCCAAAAACTGGAACATATCGTTGTGTAACCTCTCAGCCCTTGTTCTATAAATGACCAGATCCGACACAGCAAGAACCTTCAGGAGGAGACGCAGGCGCTGGTTCTGTTTATCTGTGGCCCCCAGGAGACCTTCTGTATCCAGCAGTACCAAGGACAATGCTGGGTAGTATGAAGCCCATACCCCCACTGTGCAGGAATCCTGGGAAGGAGAGGTCCTGAAGATCTCCAGACCCCCAAAAAACATGTGGTTGAGTGTGTGCGACTTGCCATCTCCGGTATTGCCGAAAATACTGAGGACTTTCACAGGTTCCTGTGGACTACATCCAAGTCTATTGATGAAGTCGTCCACATCTTTTACCTGCAAAAAAAGAAAATGGAATTATTCAGTAACTGTATTCAAAGTCACCCATGGCAAGCAGGACATATCCCATGTAAAAACTGCTGCATAATTACTTAGACCACTGGGTATAGTTCATTTTAGGGATGTCCCGATACCGATGCTAGCATCGGAATCGGGCCCGGTACAGGGCATTTTGACAAGTACTTGTCAAAATGCCCCGATACATAGTGCCGAAGCTTGCGCTATGGTTTTTTTTTTCTTACTTATCTCGCCGAGCGTCGCGTCACTGCTGCTCCGGTGGCCGGCGCTCCAGGTGGGGTCCTAATTTAGGTGGTCGGAGACTGCCAGATGACCTCGCTCGGAGCGCCGCCCACTGGAGCAGCAGTGACGCGACGCTCGGCAAGTAAGAAAAGAAAACCAAAAACCGCAGCGGCAAGTCAGCGCTGGTCCGCCGAGAGGAGCTCCAGGTGGGATTCTAATAATTTAGCTGGCCGGCACCTCTGAGCCAGCTAAATTAGAACCCCAACTGGAGCTCCTCCCACTGGACCAGCGCTGACTCATCGCTGCTCTCTCCGGTGTTCGAACACTGTGAGTGAGGGCAGATGGAGGGGCGGGGGTTCACTATTAAGCAGAGTATAATTGTAAATGTATTGTCTGCACTGTATGAGCAGTATATACTCTATATGTATTACATATAGAGTACACAATGCTAATACAGTGCAGACAATGCAGACAATACATTTACAATTATACTCTGCTAACATGAATGGATTAAATGATCCATATGTAGCCCTGTACTAGGGATCATTTAATCCATTCATATTAGCAGAGTATAATTGTAAATGTATTGTTGCAGTGCACTCTATATGTACTGTACATGTACTATATACTACATTTAGAACGCACTGCAACAATAGATTTACAATTATCCCCTGCTAATAGTTCATTTGATTGATTGTTATATTCTTCTTCCTAATCAGATGCCCTCCACTGTTCTTTATGTTGAGCCCCTAATGATAGAGCATCATTGTTCTGAGGTTCCAAAAACGATGTATTCACAAAACAGAATAACATATAAATATATATCTTTATGTATGCAGTAAAACACATAAGTATATAAATAAAACACTAAAAGGAGCCGATTTGAAATCTTCCACCCAGCATACCCAGATTGGAGGGGTAATTCCATTTTCCCAAATTCCCCTGGGAAAGTGAACTTACCCTTTAAGTGACACTTTATATTTGGTGAGAAGTTACTACTAGAAATCTCCTTGTCCTGCACAGAGTCAATAAAGTTATTTCTCAGATGTGGGCTAGATCAGTGCAATCTGCTAATTCTGATGAGCTGGACATGACACCAATCCATCTTCTCCTTGTGCTAGGGGGGTGTTAGTGTTGTGTACTTTGCTCAAGGGATTACATACGATTGGTTTATATTCAGGAAGAAGTGCGCATACAACAGACTAGGGGTCAAAGTGTATGTAAACTGGAACGATGAACTTCAATGATTTGCTTCCTTTGTGTCTATGAAATATACCATGAAAAGTGTTTTGTTTTATCTGTTCGATAAGTTGTAACTTCCTGTGCACCGAAATCTGAAGAAGTATGATCAGTCCTGTCCTATGTTATAAAGAGGGGGAGGTGTACTATAATCCTAACACACTTCCTGTCCTAGGGTGACAACGCTGTTCCTCCATACATACAGTACAGTGAATGGGAGCACTCTCATTCTGGGACAGGAATGTGTTACTCTTCTCTTTACAGCAAATAATCATCATTTGTTGTCCACCATGTGCAGCAATGTGTTGCAGTTCTCTGCCATTGCATTGTGTATTTCTTTGTGGCCCATACCTCCCCCTGGCCCCCTGTGTCAGCTGACACCGCAGTCTAGGGAAGTCACGTGCTGGAATAAAGGTGATACAACTTCCCCCATCAATCTCCTCCATTGTATTCATTCTCACAGCAGCTTCTGACGTCACTCTTAAAGTGGCAGCACACTTTAATCAAACACAATGCGCTCACTATACATGATTTTCTAATTGCACAGTCATTGTGGATGTACGGGTGACACACAGTCACATGACTCTGCCTACCTGCAGGTTCTCCTGTTCATCCACCAGCAGGAAGCTGGACCCATCCTCCTCTACCCCGGTCTGATCCACCATGGAGGTCGGGAGGTCTTCCAGGAGTATAGCGGACATGGTAGAGGTGATGGCGGACGATCAGTTGTAGAAGCCGCTCACTCCGGAGTGTCGGCGGCCAGACATTGTACCGTCTGTGTACTTTCACTTTCTATGTTTACATAAACAGATCGGGCGGCTGCAGCGCCACCTGGCGCTCGTTCACACCATTACCGCCATGACGTGCGGTACCCCGAGACATTACAGTGACGTTCCTCTTAAAGAGGAAGTCAGGTGACAAAAATTAAAAAAAGGTCGGCATTTCTGGCCGAAGAGCAGAGTCTTCAGCAAAAAAAGAAAAACTCTCTGTCCCCTAGCGATTTCTCTAAGCTCTTGTTGTCACCTAAGCGTAGTGGGAACGTGCATCACCTTCCTGGGTGTTTGCAGCACATCGTTCATTGACTTCAATGTGTTCCTGCATGCACGACAAACGCAGGAAAGTAGCTCGTGTAGCCAATGCTGTTACAAGCGTCCCACTTTTTTCCCCATATGTTTGTGCGCATTTTAATGCATGTAAATGCACAGGAAAAACTCGCATTTGCCTGGCTGTGTTTGAGGTGCTATTACCTAGTAATGGCACTGCAAGCTTGTTGCATGTTTTTGAATTTAGGGTTGTCACCCATCCGGTTTTCACCTGGACAGTCCGGGTTTGGAGTCTTGTGTCCAGTCAGCGGCACCCGGACACAAGACACTCAGTGCCGACACCGGCACTTAAAATGTTCTGACAGATGCGGCTGCCGAGGTCCTCGGCAAACGCGATCTTGGGCAGCTGCATCGGCTTGAAGCCAGCTCTTTCTCTGAGATGCGGGCAGCCTGCCCCTGGTTACAGGCTGCCTGCAGCTCAGAGGAAGATCTAGGTTTGAGGCAGATACGGCTGCCCGAGATAGCGCTTGCCCGAGGAACTTGAATGCCGCATCCGTGATTTCTCCTCCGTCTCCCTGACACCGTGCTGCCCGCCTGCGGACCCCTGGTGAGACACCATAGCCCAGACAGCCGTGAGAGCCGCACAGCTCATCTGAGAGCCCGCACAGCCCATCTGAGAGCCCGCACAGGCCACCAGACCACCTAGAGACATGAGGGTGCAAACACAGATCAACACAGAGTATGTAGCTTCATATTATTTTGTATTGCTGTATAATGTATTGCTGGGATTTGTAGTCCTCTATAGCTGGTCTCTTTACTCCCTCTCCTGGCTGCCTCTCCTCACTCTCTCCTCTATATTCTCAAAAAAACAATTGCCGCACACGGCACTAAAGTGTTTGGGTTTCACTTGAAGAAAAGGTGGCAACCATATTTTTGACGCATTCCATGAACGCACATGCCTAGGTGTAACTCATTTGTGCATGTCATCATCTGTGGACACACAATGGCCAAAGAAGAAGTCTGTGAGCCCAGACGTGTTGGCAGTGGAGATGGTGGCGTGGGACAGATTAAGTATTCAACAGCACTAAAAAAGGGCACACTTGTAAGGTAAGTCTACCCTAATGTTCAAAAGTCCACCCTTTACACAGTGGTGTAGGTCACGGTAAAACAAACCTTAAAGCTGACCTTTACAGTCAAATTCTTCCAATGCATCCCTTTATGTAGGATGATTAATAATAACATAGACATGTCAGGTGTGAAATGCTGTGATTGTGAAATACTTACAATTGCAGAGCATTCACTTCCTGCTTTGAAAAGGCAAATGACTTCAGTTTGGCACAGCAATGCATCCTGGGATTGTCTTGTCATCAGCAGAGCATTGCTGTGAAATCTCATCTGTAATCTCAGGGGATTGCCGGGAAAGGCATTTTCCTCCCCTGAGATGATGTGC
This sequence comes from Nanorana parkeri, assembly GCF_000935625.1. Taxonomy (NCBI): domain Eukaryota; kingdom Metazoa; phylum Chordata; class Amphibia; order Anura; family Dicroglossidae; genus Nanorana; species Nanorana parkeri. The sequence goes on from NW_017306888.1 coordinate 970,942, forward strand.
ATGGTCACATGTCCTAGCCACATGTACCAGAAATCCAGGAAGTAATAGGAGAGCTAGTAATCTGCCCTTAGTAAACATGGCCACTGTCAGAAGACTGGGGAAGAAAAGAGAAGTAAGGTATGGAAAGAATACAAAGCCGGCAATTATCTAGAAGTATGTGTTTGTAGATTGTCATTACTAAACATTTCTAAAGGTGTGTTTGTTGTTATTTTAAAGATATGGATAAAGGTCCGCTTTAAACTCTGAACCCAAGTTTGCCACGTGTAAGTATAACTGTGATATCTTTGCAACTGTTTAAAGGGACAGTCGACCTTTACTGGCGAAGTCCACCTTTAAAAAAATAATAAATAAATCCACACATATTTATTAATAGAAAAAAATGTGCATTTATGTTTGTTTTTTGGGTGCCAATAAAGCATTTGCAGTTGCGATTAGTGAATTGTGGGTGCAATGCTCTGGCTTCTGCAGATTCTTCCTCCCGTCCCTGTCCATACAGAGATACGGACATTCAGTACCAGGGACAGGAGGTGTGTCAATGGACTTCAAGTGTGCTGATGTCACCACACGTGCATTCCATTAACTACTTGCCGTCCGCCCATTGTAAATAAAAGGACGGAAGGCAAGCTCCTTCCAGTGGGGCGCTGTAAATATACAGCTTTTTTTTCTGCTCGCACGTGACCCCTAGTGCGCGCACGATCAGGACACACCGCCACTTGTAAACAGCCGGTAACAGCTGTTATATATACAAGCGTTCAGTGGCTCTATAGCAGGGCTCAAAATTTCCACTCGCCTGCTCGCATTTGGCGAGTGGAAATGCAGTGCAGGCGAGTGGAAATTCAGTCAGGCTTGCGGTCACAGACCGCATACCTGACTCGTGGGAGCAGCTGGTCTTGCTGGGCTCTCCGTTCTTTCAGCCGTAGCTCTTCACTGAGCTCCGGGTCGAAAACAAAGTGATTAGTAAGGTCTGCAGCAAACCTTATTAATCACACTAGATCACCAGGGATCTGCCTGCTCGCCTCCTCCCTGCAGAAAGACAAGTAGAGGTTAGGTGGGCAACTGGTGGCGAGTAACCCTTAAGGCCTGGCTAGTAGCTCAAGACTTGAAATTTTGACCCCTGCTCTTTAGCATTCTGTTAGCTTCTTGTATTTAGACAATATTTGTTTTTTGTTGAAGTTCAGCTTAAGGCCTCATACACACTGCCGTGCGTATACGCGCGTACGTGCGTATTGTACCATATGCAACATATACAAATAAATGGCTCCATACACATAGCCGCGTATGGAGCCGTATATTTGCGTAGCGTATATATGCGCAAAAACAGAATGGAACCGAGATGCGTCCGGGCAGCGTATTTCTGCATATTTTACGCGCATACGCATGTTTGCGTGTGTGTACACACATATGTGCGTACAGTTCATTAAAAGTTCCATTAGGAATGATGCATTCTGGGAATGCAAATAGTGCACGCATATACGCACATACGCTTGTATATAAGCTCATAGACGCTGGTATATACGCAATATACAATTTTGCTTGCGTTGTGTGTGAATGAGGCCTTGAAGAGGAAATTTGTCTCATACTTTGTTTTAAAAAAGACAACACACAAAGCAGATAGAACTACTACAATGTAGTATATACAGGATATTATTACTGCAATTAGGTTATAACGACCTACAAGATGTATGACACACCAGGGAGCTATCTGTAGCCTTGGATCCCTCCCTGGTGTCATCCACATCTGTCATGAGTTACCTCTGCTGTACTCTCACTGATTAATTGCCAGGGTTACCCATCTTTTTCTACTCAGCATCTTTACTAGGAATTGGTAAGGAAGCAGAGCTGGGTCCCTCACATTCTGGGCTTCCTGTCTACCAGTGGCAGAAAAACACATGTGCTGTTACACAGTTGTAAAAATATGACACAATGCATAGCCATAGTTAAAGTGACATTAAAGACTACCCCTCCCCCACTCAATGTTAGTGTCAGGACTTACCTTAAATCATGCTTCTTTATTCGATTATCTTCTTCTTTACTGTCCTTTTCAGCTGTCTCTCCAGCGCTGGTGCGGGTCTCCGATCCAGCACTGACTCCTCTCTTCTCCTCTTCTCTGATGTCCCACTTAGTCTGTGCGCGTGCATGCTGCTCCATAGACTTACCTTGTGTGTCTCCTCATCTCCCGGCCCAACATCTGAACTGCGCATGCCCCCGCCCCAAGATCCTTTGCGGCTGCCCGAGAATCAGATGTTAGGACAGGAGCGTGCGGCGAAGACATAGGTAAGTTTAAACCTGTTTCAGCAGTAGATATATGCAAAAAACGTGAGGGTTTAATAACCCTTTAAAGCACTGGCAAAGGCAGATTTAAGATTTCTGATTAACCATTGTATGCACTATTGCAATATTACTCTATAACCCTTTAATATTCATACAAATGTGAATTGAGAATTTATATAGTTAATTTTGCTGAAGCCATTATCCTTTGGTATCAGTATAGTTGATCATTATACTGCCATCTTGTGGGCATTTTGGTTATTGCACCACGTTTTCTGTGTTCCTTTCCATTTATGAAGTATTTCCCCCTTTCTGCTCCACTTGTCTTTCTCGTAAAATGGCTGCATCCAATGGCCACATGTAATATGCTCACTTGGAAACATTACCATCTTTGCCCTTCAAATACGGTCTGTTAAATCATCCTGTTGTCTGCTGTAACCTGCTGCATGTAATAAAGGTCTGTGTGGAGGAAAGTGGTGAGTTCAGCTATCTGATAAGGATTGTCCGCGGTGATCATATCTGCTTATACAGGCCAGGCATAAAAGTCTCAGCAAGGGATGCATCGCTAATACAACAATCGGAGTCAGAATAACACAAAAGCAGGACATTCCACTTGGTGAATGATGGCATGAAAATGTAAACCTCTCATGAATTACCGCCCTTATCCTTTAAATACAGCAAAGAGAATCTCAGTTATTACCATGTTAATTTAAAACACTACAAAAGTGACTTAAAGTTCAATTAGTAATGTATATGTTCTTAACAGAATGAAGCTTGTTATGCTTAACTCCAGCCTCTGGCCATACCAGCTCTGGTTCATGTGGCCTTCTCATTTACAGGACAATTAAATCACAGCGATCTCCATGGGGAATCGGATGTAAACGGGTAAATGTGTCCGTATACATGAGATTACCTCCGATGCGGCGCGGTCAGGTCCGTTGAAACAAAACTCTGATACGTTTATTTTTCCGGACCTGTCTGGAGCCGGGGGTAACCGTATATAAACTGACTTACGTCCATTTAGATCTGGCAGCCCAGCCCCATAGACTAACGTTGGGCTTCCGATCAGGTCCACCTGAAAACTGACAGCAGACCTGATCGGAATGCCCATGTGAAAGGGGTCTAAGACTGTCACAGATAAGTCTGCAGAGCAGTAGGTTGGATTGTTATGCCAGCATATAATGTAGAGCAGTACGAGCCTTTCATCCCTTATTACAAGAGAAAAAAAGATTTGTCATTGCTTATATCAGGGTTTTTGTCTTCTTATGGTGTGTGTATATGGGGGTTTTCAACTTCTTTATTCATTCATTTGTTTCATCAGTTAAACCCCATGGACTTGTTTCTTCTATTATCCTAACTATGTAACTTTGTGTGTCCTCCACAAGTTGTGTTATGTGAAGACCCGTCTGTGGGTTACTCAGCTACTAATCTTGTTAAAAGACATCCTATAGGAAAGATCTGTTACTAACTTCTTGCCAATGCTTTTTCTGGAGATCAAAGGGGCACTGATGGTTATTCTTTTGGGCAATGGTTAAGTGTGTCCTCACATTACAATCTCACCTTAGGGTCTGGAAAGAGGCCTAACAAAAGATACATTGCTAGAATTCAGATTCAGTCTCATAGTCTGTATTAGTATCTAGCAGATGCAGTCATCTTGCTGTACAGCCTTAAATAAAGTCAGGTGATCACTATAAGCATCTGGGATAGATTAGCTATCAGGTGGGAAATATTGCATCCAATAGGGCTGATTCACACTATAGCACTGCGCTAAAGGCACAGTATCCATGCGTTTAGCACACAGTGCACTGTGCACTAGGTGCGCTGGTACATTGCGTTGCCATTCATTCTTAATGGCACCCCAACACACTTTCTTGTGCGCATGTTGCGTGAAAAATAATGCAACACACACTATTGTCATACCGTGTGTTACAGCTCTGCGCAACCCATGCCCACTGGGCGGAAGATTGGGGTGCTATTCAGAATGAATGGCAACGCATCACACCTAGGATGGGGTGCATTGTGCTGTGCGATAGCGTGCGCTAAATTCACGGACAATGTGCATTTAGCGCAATGCTATAGTGTGAACCGGCCCTCAGAGAAGATAAAAGTCAGGTTCGGCAAGGTAAGGAGTAATTCAGGTCATACACAAACAGTTGGTGCTCCATTACCAACAGTTCTAACACTTTCTCCCAGTGGAAATTCCTTTTTATTCTCGTATTCCTGATTCCCCCTTACTTCCTTTTCTATAGACGCCTGACAGATATACAGTAGACATGTGCACTGCCAAAAAATTCGTTTCGTTTTAAATTCGGATTTGTGCTATTTCGTTTTTCAGGATTCGGGTGTGAAAGTCAATTCGGATTCGGAATTCGGATTCGGACGAAATTCGGTAGCGTTAGTACGAACGTTCGTTTCGTTTTCTGTTCTTATTCGTTTCTTATTCGTTTCTTATTCGTTTGCAGCAAAAGTGACATTTGAGGGGGAAAAAATATTTTTCTTCTCTAATGTCACTTTGCTCCAACGAACGAAACGAATAAGAAACGAATAAGAACAGAAAACGAAACGAACGTTCGTGCGAACGCTACCGAATTTCGGAAATGGAAATTCGGATTCGTTTGCATTCGTTATGTCTGTAATTCGGAATTCGGATACATCCGAATGTCCGAAATTTACGAAAATTCGTCCGAATTTCGATTCGGAACGAAACGAATCGCACATGTCTAATATACAGGAAGTATGGGAATCTCACCAAAGAGGACACAGCAAGTAAAATCTGGAAGAGGTTCTAACTCTTCTCCAGAAAAATTGGCAAGAGTTGGGTATTCATTTTGCGGTTCATGGAAGTTTGCCTTCCCAGAAAACCTCCTGCTGATGTGAATGGAAATAGTCTGAACCTAAATGAAACATCTGCATCCTGCATCTTCCTTCTTTGTCATAATCACTGACAACCTGATGGAGCACAATCCATGAACTGTGGCTAGCAGACTACACATCAGCATCCGGTCAGTCAAGCTTCAGCTATTTACACAGCGTGTCCACTAGATGTCAGTGCTGCTCCTCGGATTGCTTTGCATGCCATTTGGGTCAATTTTATCCTGTAAGAGGATCAAGTAAGGGGGTAGAACATCCTGCTATTAACTCTTGTGCTGCTGGGACAGACATCACATTTCATAATCAAACATATTGTTATACCTCTATTATCATTCCTTATTTCTTCATCTTAAATGCATTCTGCACACAAATGATCACTAACACGAAGAGAGGTACAACCATATTACATAATATAGTAAGTGTAGTTATTAAAAACAAATCCAATTGTGTTGGCTCACTTTTTCTGTCCCTTAAAACCTAGCGAGATATTAAAGTAAACTTGTCAGAAACCAGGGCAAACTGATGACAAGGTACATAAGTAGAGGTTGCTTTGGGTACAATTATCAGTAGATTCACAGATATAGAAGCTGAAGTTATATGCAAATATTGACTTTTTATGTAAAAGTCACACTTGGCCCAATCCAGCTTCCAAGCCTCCATTTTGCTTCATGAGATCACCTATCAATTAAAGGACCAATAGGGAGGCTTGGCGGGGGGAAGGGTAGGACCAATCTCCACATTTACATTTGCAGATTTAGATTGACATATGTCTTCAGCTATCTGCCTCTTTTTATCCTCTGATAGTCTTGATCCACCATTTTAACTTGAGCCAACCTCCTGGCATGCATTTTGAAAATCATAAGCACAGCTTAAATGACTCATGTTTCCTTCAAATACACCAGATGGTAGCAAAAGGGAAAAACATATACAATACATGTGCACCAGCAGCTGTCAGTCTACTGGATTAGATCTGGCTATGTAGTATTGAATCAAATGTTCAGATCATATCAGGGGAGGACTGGAAACATTTGACCTTAGGAACAATAAAATCAAGTGTCCCCACTTCCTTCACTATCTACAAACTACCCAGACCTGGAAATCGATATTATAGAAACCATGGCTTCCTTACCCTTTACTGATGGTGCCCAATAAACCTGACACAGTCTGGTGAGCTCAGTCAGCATTGCATGACTCTTGGTTGTAGGGATGTACGCAATTTTGAGTGGCTGTCGCTTGTGCCATATATAGGCTCTCTGCCTTTTTCTGTGTGCTGTAAGTCAGAGATATCACAGAGTAAAGGTGCCCATACACCTTACGATTATCGGGCGAAACTTTTCGTCCGATGATCGAACCGTCGTACGATTTTCGTATGACGGCCCCATCCTGCCCCGATGATCGCAAGGTTCAATCAGCGGTAGTTTTAAAAAAACAACTGGACGACTTGCGGTAATTGACCGCGATTATTTTAGTTTGCGCATGCGCAGTGTTAATCATATGACTTTTGACGGACGGAAACGCCACCAACCATGCGAACATCGTACGATCGACCAAAGTTTTCCAACATGCTTGACTGTCAAAAGTCGTACGATTGTACAGCACTATCGGTCGGACACTACATTCACACGTAACGATTGTCGTACGAAAAGTCGATCGCATACGATTATCGTACAATAATCGTAAGGTGTATGGGCACCTTTAGACTCTATTCACACCTATGTGATGTGGGAGCGTTTGTGATGCTGCACTCAATCCGCCATCACATGGTGCAATGTTAGGTGCAATGAGGTCATTTTTGTTGCCACCCCCAGGCACCTTGCCATCACATGTGTGTTGTAGCATGGCACATTGTATGCAAGCTATTACCATGTGTTGAGGGGCAATGCAATTTAAAAAGAAGGTGCATGCACTCCTTTCAGCGTGATTTAACTGCGGTAGGCAGACTATTCCAATGAAATGTCTGCCTACCATAGAGCAGCCCGCAGCACCTCTGCCATGTCGCAACACAGAGGTGTGAACGAGGACTAAATGTACGTTATTGTGTTCATGAACAATATTGCAGTGTTTCATATTCCTCAGTACAAGGTGGACTGTACCCCAATTTTATTTTTTTTTTTTTTTTTTTTTTTTTTTTTTTTTTTTTAACAGTAGCTGAACAGACAATGTTGTTAGTGAGCATGTTTCTAATAAGTGACCATATAGTTAAGCAGATGGTGAGAACCTGGAATAAGTTCAATTAAAAAATACACTTTTTTTAAACAAAAATCGTTGTAAATAGCTTTACATTATATTCTCATTATAGGCCAGTGTGTCTGAATGCACAGTCCGCTATCCTACAATGAGGACTGAATCCTGTTACTGCGCTCCCCTCCACCTGATATTTCTCAATCTTGCATTAGAATGAGGTAGATTGAGACAGGTAGCGAGAGAACGACAGATTAATCACTGGAGAATGGAGTTGATTGCCAGTGCAGAATGAAACATTTTGGGGTCTGTTTATCAGTCTTTTCACCCAAGGTTCACACATTTTCCACATAAGATTGAATTAGAAAAATGTGTGAATCTTGGGTGAAAACATTGAAAAATAGATCCCTTAGTATATATGACACAGCCTAAATAGGTAAGTATAGTTGTAAAGAAAAATAAGTACTTGCCTGTGTTTTCTGGTTTGTGTTTAGCATGCATTATCCATGCGTTCATATCACCTTGTATGGAGGAATAAGATCAGATGTAGAAACTAGAGGTGCACTGAAATAGAAATTTAAAAAACGAAACCGAAAAAAAATAAAAAATTGTCCCCTGATATTTCCCTTTTAAAATAGAAAAAGAGATTGAGGACACAGAGTTCTAAATCTCTTTTTCTGCAGCCCCAGTTATAAATGAACAGGATTCATCTATACTGAGTGTTCCTGTTCATTCACAACTTGAGGACAGAGTGTGTTTACTATAAGCACAACTATGAATGAACAGGAGGTGATGTAGATCACTTCCCATTCATTCATAGTTGAGGATATAGTCAACATACCATGTCCTCAATTATCTACAAACACTCAGCGATCACTGATCGCTGAGTGTTTGTAGCCTGCTCTCCTCTCTGACACGCTGTCACAGGAGGCTGAGTGAGCGGTGCGAGAGGAGAGCTCAGCCTCCTGTGATAGCACTGTCCCTGCCCCCACACCGCTCTGCCGCACTGTGATAGGCGGCCGAGCGGTGTGGGAGGAGAGAGACCGGCCGCTCACAGCGCTCTCCACCCGCAGCGATCGGCCGGTTGTCACTTTCTCTCCTCCCTGCTGGGACACACAGCAGTGCCCAGCAGGGAGGAGAGAAAGCAGGGATGCGCCGATGTATCGGCACAAAAATGGCACTTTTGGCCTTTAGCCAAAAGTGCAATTTTCGGCCGGTATATCTGTGCATCTCTAGTAGAAACTGATGTCTTGCTTGTGTACACTGGAGTTTTAGGCCTTGTTCAAACAGGGTGATCTGGCATCTTTGTGGCATGAACCTACGGATTACTGCTGCAGGAATGCCAGTTGTCCCCATACAGATGCAGCTGCTGTACCCGTTCAAGTTAATGACCGGGAGACAGCAGCAGCATCTGTAAGCGGAAGTCTGCAGGTAATCATTAATGATACAATTAAATGAGGTGTGAAATAGATTGCTGTTGCTGGACACATCTATCCTGTGGCAGAGATTTACGGCCCAAGTCACCCCGTGTGAATGCGCCTTAGGTACTGACCAGACTGTGGCAATAGGAGTGTGGAAAGAGGAATAAGGGAAAATTGGGGTTAGAACAGTCACCTTGCAGCGGTTTCACCAAGCCCACAACATTTTCTATAGTGGCAAATTACAAAAGGATTTCTCTTCATATTAAATTAGCTACAAGGTGCGTATAGCATGTTCAGCTAACAGGAAATTGGGGAATGTTATGGCTTTAGAAACCACATATAGCAAATCTGTGTGTCCAGGCATGACCCAAATTTACCCCAAAACTACGGTTGCCACCTTTTCTTCAAGCGAAATCCGAACATTCTAGCAACACGTGGACATTTTTGTGGGAGAATGAGTGGTGGCTTATTCATATGTTGTTCATGTAGCAAATCACAGCTCTTACTTTCTGTGATCTCATCACCAGACTTGTAAAAGTCTTGCATGGGCAGCTGCTGAGTAGCTCAGTTTCTATTTACATACCCATGCCCTCAGCAGGCCCGGATTGCCCACAAGGCCACGAGGCAGGGCACAGAGGGGCGGCAGCGGTGTGCTTATGGGGAAGTTCCGGGCGCCGGGCGGTAAGTTGCCCTCTCTACATTTAGTCCTGCTTTGCACAAATATAGAGTGAGGGAAGCCTCTCATAAAATAATATGAAATAATTAAATAAAAAAGTGATTCAAAGTAGATAATAATAAGAAACAAATTATTAACAAATAAGAAAATAATTATAAAAAATAAACAATAATAAGATAAAAAAATGATAAAAAACTACACTACAGTTGTGGCCGATGAACGTGATGTATTTGCAGCATTTTTCAACAGGCAAAACATTGGGCAAATATGAAGTACTGCAGAGGTGTACTGATTTTTTATTTTGTCCTGACACACACTTTAACATCACTCTCTAGCAGCACATGGTTACCTTTCTTTCGCTCCTCTGCCACTCTCTTCAGCCACAGAGAGGAAGCCATATGTAAGGCTGGGTTCACACCTATGCATTAATAATGCACATCAATGCCCATTAATGCACCAACTGCAGTCAATGGAAGCGCACATTGTAATGCACATTGATGCATGTGAAAATATACGTCAACATGATCGACATTGGTTGCAATGCACATTAAAACACACTACAATGAGGATGCACGGGGTGAACCCAGACTAAGCTCTAAATCAGATCAGCACTGGGCTAATCACCAAACAGCAGCCTTGTCACATGACAAGAAGGGGAGTGAGTCACATGCTCCTCCATACCCGGAAGTGCCAGGTATTTTCTTTGTTTCCAGTGGTTGAACAGAGCGGTGTGGGAGTAAAGTAAAGGAGGGAATACGGTGCGTTGTTTTATAGTTTGCTTTACGCTTCCATAATGGATTAATTCACAATCTCATCACAATAAAGTGTAACAAGTTTATTTGTTTCTTATTTAGTTCTTAACATTTCCGTAACTTACAGGGCCCGTTCACACCAGATGCAGTGCGTTCCGCCCCGATTCTAGCCCGAACGCACTGCCTCGCATTGTGGCCGGCTCACTTTTTTGTGGGGCAGGAGGGGGCTTGGCAGGCCATTAAAGTGAATGGCACCGTAGCCACGCCCTCCGGGCCGCAATGCGATCGGCCGCACGGGATCGCAAGCCACATTATGCCTGCAGTCCTGTCCGGTGCAATCAAAATAGTGCTTGTAGCACATTCTGAGAAGCACAATATGCCCTGTGGCACTGGGGGCCTCAATTTGAAACTCAGTTAGGACACTATCTGCATGGAGTTTGCAAGTTCTTCCTGTATGGATTTCCTGCAGGTACTCCGGTTTCCTCCTACATTCCAGGGACACCCTGGTAGTATATTTGGCTCCTGTCTAAACTGGCCCTAGTATGTGTGCACATGTGTTATCACATTTGGCACGCCAGTCCAAGCATGTGTAAATGGACATGTCTTACAACCCATATATTCACTATACATTTGATACATGTCAGTACCTGTACTGCTCCACTGCAGCAGCCAATTACAGTCCTCACGTATTTAAAGGGTATGTCTAGCCAAAACCTTTTTTTTTTTAGTTTTGAATAGAATGTGAAAGTGACCCGTCAGGTTTTTTTTTTGCTGTCTCTGTATCTGTCTCTCCTGGATAGATTCACCCTCTTTATTTGTCCTGATGAGCATCGTCACTAAGTCAGTGATGGGAAATCCAAAATGTTACAACTGTCACTAGAACAAGAGGTGAGGGGAAAACTCCCAAAGGGGGACACCTCTTCCGGTGACAACTGCCTGAGGAGTTCCCCTCACTGTATAGAGATTTCCCTGGGACAGGAAGTGAAGGGAAATCTCCCCAATAGAACACACACAGTAAATAAGATACACCGACAAGGGGTTTTAAGCTTTCCCTTCTATATCCAACACTTGAAGAAAGATTTTACTAGCGCTACACTTAAAAAATATGTGCCTCACCCCCTCCCCCGTCAATTTTAAATGTGGTCCTGTGTCATCTTCAAATCAATGACCCACCATCACTGGTATATAGTGTCAGATGCTTCTACCTCCTGTCAGTAGGGATGCCATTTGACAGGTTTGCCTGCCTATCTTCACTTTCTCTAATGGCGTGGTTGTGGCAGTTGTCTTGTTTTTCTCGTGCAGGCTAGAAAATAAATCTATCATGATAGAACATAGTATAATATATATCGATGGAGAAATAATACATTGTAACAGAAGTATAATTGGTGCAGAAACAAGCAACGCATTGCAATTTCTTTATTTGCTACGATGCATTTGAGAAATATTGTCTAGAGCTCTGCAGCAACACTGCTGTGATAGCTATGAGAGACAGACAGCACAGCAGACGTGAGATATATGCTGGCTAGACGGAGATGAGTGCTGCATTCCTACTTTATATTTCTTCTGCACTAGTAAAGAGAGAAGATAGTAAATCTCAGTCTGCTTAAAGAGCATAGCGCTATGGCAGTATAGGTTTTGTGCAGATTCCAATTAAATTTAATTTGTAACGCGTGTGGTTACTGTCAGCATCGGGAATAATTTTGTCAGTGGTTGGCTAGCCATAGCGTACATCACGATGTTTGGTAGACATGGGAAGTATGTAAAGCTGGCTGTGTCAACCTCAGTTTTGGGTCATTTGTGGGCTTAGCAATCTGTTTTTCTAAGGGCCCATTCGCATGTCTTTATTCCTCTGCATTGCATTAACGCACGTAGCGGTAAGGCAGCCTATTTATTGTGAATGGGCTGAAAACGCACAGAAATGGACCAAAAAAGGGGCATGCAGCATTTTTACAATGCTGTGCACCACAAAGCACTGTAATGAGTTACCATGCATTGTGGCACCCTGCAGCACATGTGCATTATTATTATTATATAGGATTTATATAGCGCCAACAGGAAGATGTTACAATCACAATACAATTCAAGACAAGATGGTAAGGAGGGGCAAGTGATATATGAGGAGGTAGATGTGTGGGGATGAAATTGTTTGAGAACGTGATGGTTGAGGTTAGGTTGAGGTGGGATAGGCTTCCCTGAAGAGATAAGTCTTTAGGGATCGCCTAAAGGCAGTCAGGGTGGGAGATAGACGGACAGGTTGGGGTAAAGCATTCCAGGGGATGGGAGAGGCTCTAGAGAAGTCCAGGTGGCGAGCATGGGAGGAGTTGACGAGGGAGCTGGAAAGCAGGAGGTCTTGGGAGGAGCGGAGCCGACGGTTAGGGTGATATTTTGAGACAAGGTTTGAGATAAATCTGGGGGCAGAGTTGTGGATGGTTTTGTAAGTGATTGTTAATATTTGGAATTTTATCCTTTAGATCGGCTGCATTGGTGCAGAGTTGAACTTGTGCATCTGGTGTACTGTCCCCAATGCACTAAGCATCAAAATTAATTAGGTGCGTTCCTGCAGTGCACGTTAATGCACATTATGGGTGTTAGCATGTCTTGGTGCCTAATGTGCATTGTGGTAACCCACACAACTGCAAAATTGTGTTTCTCACCACAAAATAGCATCTTAGTTGGTTGACAAACCCCAGACATGCTACTGTTCAGTAGTCCATCCAATGGAACTGGCCAACTGACACAGTTCCCTCTGATCTACCTGGATCATATATACTGTATCATGTTCAAATCAATACTACATTGTCAGATCTCAAATGCATAGTTATATTATCCTATTAATGTGATAAGAAAGATTAAGAAGTATGTTCGCAGAGACAGATTCAGAAACACATTGGCACACCCAGAAACAGGTTCACACAGAGGCGTATGCACCTATGTAAGTACATTGTTCCACCAAAGGCCAAATGATGTCATCAAGGGGTCATGACATCTCAGATGGTCATTAAAGTTGGCCATGCACCAGTAAGAATTTGGTTTTGGAAAGTATGTTAGATCTGTAGAGAATCTGTAGATTCTCCTTAAAGGAGAACTATGAGGTGAGTGCTTTTCACTCACCTCATAGTTCTAGCCGACCTGGGAGGGCAAATCAACAATTGGCTATGACTGTAGTGACAAATGAAAATCTATCAATGTTTGGCCAGCTTAAGCTGCAAGACCTTTGTTGACAGGGCTTCCTTCCACAGAGGTCCACTGGTGGATGTACTATTAAGCCTAAGGAAAGGGGCACTTTGATAGGATGAAGAAGGGCTAACATTTTATATGGAGGCTCTTACCTCTGGTGTTGTGTATCACAGGAAAGTTAATTTGGGGCTTGCTAGATGGGCTGAATCACAGTAAGTTTCACCACATGCGGCTAACAACTGATCTACAACCAGCTCATCCCTGGAATACAGGTATTATATGTATATGATCTGTTAATATTTGTGTATTGCTCTATTGGTAATCTGGGAGGGCCACTAGCTGTGTTGAATCTATTATATGTATATAATTCAGAGTAGGACTAGACTGGGGGGCATTTGCCTCCATGTCAGCACTAGTATAAGATTTGTTGTGCCGATGGTCCTGTGTGGGGATATTTCACCTTTCAGACATCAGAGGGGGGCCACAGTAAGTGACGCATGGTGACCGTGCTTCCTGTTCAGAACTCTGACCACAGTGTCTGGCAAAGGGAGGTCTTTCGGCACCAACTTCCTTTGCAGCTCTGAGCTGTCATGTCAGCAAATGTCAAGAAAGCAGATACTGGAAGATGCAACAAAGCATGTGACAATAAGAACAATAGGACCAATCACCTTTCACCATGCACATAGCTGTCATTCACCAATCACTGTGGCATCATGGTAAACTTTGTATACTACCATTTCTTTAACCCACAGAAATCTGTTTCTGCTATGAAAGGGACACTTGATATTATTGAACATATTTTTTCAATACATACAGTACATTGAGACAGACTCGCAGGTCTTCATAAACCAAGTAAACTGGGGGAAAAAGATACACAATCATTTCAAACAAGAACATTAAAAGGAAAATAGGGAAATCACCAGATACTATCTAAGGAGATGTCCCAATGATCAAGGGAGGAGGAAAAGGAAAATAAGGGAAGGGGGAAGGTAGGGTAAAATATAATTGCAATGTTACCAATTACCTGCTATGAAAGGGACATAGCATAGAGAGATAACAATTCTAAGATTTACATAGGACGTCAGAAACCCATATCCAAGTTTCCCAAAGTATTAGTAAATTTAGCTTTTAAATAAAATGCGGTAAATTAAAATGGGATCATCAAACATGAATTTCCACTTTTCATTCATAAAAGCACTCCACCAATTACAAAAATGTCTAGTACATTGTTCTCTTTGAAATTCTGCGTTCAACCTCTCCCTGTGGAAGAGGATTTTTAAGCCTCTCACTACCTCCTGTACCATTCGGGGTCTGGGGGCACTCCAGGACTTCCTGATACGGCATCGAACAGTAAGCAAACATATGTGGAGCCAATCCAGCCCTTTTAATTCGTGACAGTTCAGCCACAAATGAGTCACAGCTAAATAAGTAAAGAAAAGGTTCCAAAGGAGGGGTCCATCTGAGTATGTCTTTTATATATAACGGAATTCCATGCCAGAAAACAACCATTGCCAGGCAAGACCAAAGACAGTGGGGTTGATTTACTAACCTTATAAACACACCATGAACATGTATACACCTCTGTAGTGTGTTCCCTCCCAGCATGATCTATGGGTGGAATCTAAACACCTTTGTAGTGTATACACACCCAGCAGGTGTGTTGTGCAAAGCCAAGCATGAATTGCAAGGTGATGTTGTGTAAATTAGCTCTATGTTGTGTTGCTTGCGTTGATGAATGCAGGAATGTAAATGCATGAGCTAACCATTTTTGTCTAAACTGTGAAGCAGCATTATATATGCATCATGTGCATGATTTTTCCATATATGGCATTAGTGGAAATATGCTTTTAGAGACTTTTATTGTTGATAAATACGTTTTGCTGTGTGAAAATCACACGCACCTGGTGCGTGCGTGTGTTTAGGTTAGTAAATCACCCCCAGTGTGTTAAAGTGGGTCTGTTTGCTTTGCCCTTTGGACAGACGGAGGAGGTTGAGGTTGTCACCTTGAGGTTGTCACCTTGTAGAAAGTGGGAACATAAGCTCTGTGTATCAACTTTAATTGGGTCTCCCTCCACGTTTCATTGGTCACAAGTGATGTGATCGTATACTCCTTCAAGAGTTTGTCCACAATGTCCATATCAGGGAAATCCTTGGCCCAGTTCTTGATATTCCATGTTATGAAAGACTTAATATATAACTATTGAAGTCGAGGATACAAAGCTGAGATGGAGTAAGTCTTCGTGGAGATCAAAGTATCCAGAAAAGAAGATCTAAAGAAGACCCAAGGATCTCTATGTAGTAAAGAATGCAGACAAAGGAGAACGTTTAATAAAAGAAGTTATGATGATGGTGGATAAAGGAAGCATGAGATAAAGGACAGAGGTGCCTTTGTGGGGGTGTATGGGGTTTGGGGGGTGTCTGATTCCATCACAAATACAAAAAATAAGGGGATTGTTCCTCATTTTATGACTGTTAACAGGGCCGGGCACATTTTGTGTGATGTGAGACATTCTGATACATTCTGTTGTATGAAGGTTCTTCTGTGCTTAGCTCTGATGTATTGGAGGGCTCTTTGTTCCCATACAGTCCATCAAACCCTAATCTAGGTGAGGGAAACCAGGACAGACGGAGATGCAGTTGAAGGCTGAGACATAGAGAAAAGATATCTTATTGTCTGAAGATGACCACCCACTGCCCGAAATGTGGTCCATTCCTGCTAAATCGGCTGAAATTTGAACTGTGGGCACCAGCCAGTCAAATAAAGGGCGATTCAGTCTACGTTTGTCGAAAGTGCCGGGTGAGAAAAGTATCGGCCAATCAGCGGGGGGCAGCTGTCAGAATACCATAGCCCGCCAGGGGAGAGAGGGGATCGGGGATTCTACTAATAACTGTGGTTTAGCCTGCAGGCTATCTGTGTGTGTGTGTGTGGTGTATGTTTGTCTTATTGTCCCTCTACACCTGTCTCATTCTCTCCCTCTATCAGACACTCTCATCC
>NW_017306889.1:0-401 GCF_000935625.1 Nanorana parkeri
AAGCAATGTAAGGGAGCACTCTGATGGGGACAAGCAATGTATGGGAGCACTTTGATAGGGGCATCTAATGTAGAGGGGCACTTTGATAGGGACACCTAATGTAGGGGTGAACACTGGCGGGGGCACTCTGTTGGGGCATCTAATGTAAGGGGGAACAGTGATGGGGGCATCTAATGCAAGAGGGCATTCCGACTGCAGCAACTAATGTAAGCGGGCACTCTGATGAGGACAAGCAATGTAAGGGGGCACTCTGATGAGGACAAGCAATGTAAGGGGGCACTCTGATGGGGACAAGCAATGTAAGGGGGCACTCCAAGGGCGGCAACTAATGTAAGGGGGCACTCCAAGGGCGGCAACTAATGTAAGGGGGCACTGCAAGGGCGGGGACTAATGTAAGCGGC
>NW_017306889.1:415-22199 GCF_000935625.1 Nanorana parkeri
ATGTAAGGGGGGCACTCCAAGGGCGGCAACTAATGTAAGGGGGCACTCGAAGGGCGGCAACTAATGTAAGGGGGGCACTCCAAGGGCGGCAACTAATGTAAGGGGGCACTCGAAGGGCGGCAACTAATGTAAGGGGGCACTCCAAGGGCGGCAACTAATGTAAGGGGGGCGCTCCAAGTGCGGCAACTAATGTAAGGGGGCACTCCAAGGGCGGCCAACTAATGTAAGGGGGCACTCCAAGGGCGGCAACTAATGTAAGGGGGCACTCCAAGGGCGGCAACTAATGTAAGGGGGCACTGCAAGGGCGGCAACTAATCTAAGAAGCACTCTGTTGGGGGCTCCTGACGTAAGGGGGCACTCTGTTGGGGATAGATAAATAACTGATGTAAGGGGGCATTCTGATGGAGACTGTACTTTTGTTCAGTGAAGCCAAGCACAATGTGGTACAATTGCATCACACTGCGCTGTGCGCATAGAACTTCATGAAATGTCACTTGTGACTTTTTAAGCTGTGTGTTGTAGTGGAGCTGCTGGTGTGAATCAGGGCCAGATTAATATAGGGGCAGGTGGAGCTCCCACTCCAGGCCCGCCACTGCAAATAGGCAAATAGGCCTGACCGGGTCGAGCAAACCATGTAGCAGTGAGCCGTGACCCTCTATTCAGAGGGCCTTCTGGTGTGCCTGAGGAGAGAGCCGCGACTGCAGTTGCCAGTCTCTCTGACCCCCCCCGACCCTCATAGAGCCGCACTGGCCACCTAAGAACCCAAACAGCAGAGAGCCTGCACAGTCCCCTGAGACCCTGGAGACAGCAGGCCGCGAACCTGGAGCAACACAGAGTATGTAGCTTCATATTCTGCATTGCTGTATAAAGTATTGCTGGCATTTGTAGTACTCTATAGCTGGTGGTATTATTCTGCGTTGCTGCATACTGTATCACAGGGATTTATAGTCCTCTATAGTTGGTGGTATTCTGCATTGCTTTGTAATGCATTACTGGGATTTGTAGTCCTCTAGAGTTAGTGGTAATATTGCTGGGATTTGTAGTCATCTATACCTGGTGGTATTATTCTGCATTGCTTTGTAATACATTACTGGGATTTGTAGTCCTCTAGAGTTAGTGGTAATATTGCTGGGATTTGTAGTCATCTATACCTGGTGGTATTATTCTGCATTGCTTTGTAATGCATTACTAGGATTTGTAGTCCTCTAGAGTTGGCGGTATTCTGCAGTGCTAAGATTTAAAGTCTCTACGGCTTGCAGTCAGTGGCAGATCTACCACGGTCGCAGCTGCAACCGGGCCCTGGTGCTCCACCACTGACTCCAAGCTGTAGAGAGACTACAAATTACGGCCCGGACAGGAGGAAGAAGGCCCCGGTGACAGTCGCCATTTGCATAAAAAGGTCCACCAAAATCCTCAGTGCCAGGCCCATGATCCTCTTAATCAGGCCCTGGTGTGAATATAGCCTAAATGGCGGACTGTGGTGTACACGAGGACTGAGTGACTGTTCTGTCCAGACTGCAATTCAGACCTTGGCTCAAAGAAAATTGTGGTCATTGGCCCTCCTTGAATCTTATTTCATTACACCTGCTATAAACTATATTGATCTGTCAAAATTATTGCACGAATCCACGTCCAGCCATTGACCACAAGGGGGCACTGTAAGATGTATTTTTGAGGCACCTTTACGATAAAATATGGAGAGATACTAGATGAAGAGAAGCGTGATCCATAATTCAACCATTGCATTCACAGAAAGCATAACACGACTCTCCCGAAACTTTAAATAACCATTTCTTTGTCATTTAAATAGTTGAAAAGCTGAATGACCTTGATGAGACTTCAACTACCGAGATGCTCCAGTAGTCAGGCTAAAGGCAATATTTCCGGTTCCGGCCCGGAGCAGGAAATACACCACACGTGTGTTTGACTTTGAGCCGGCCCCGGTCAGTGCAGACATGGATGGCTTCAGCTCTGACTTCTCCCCCTCGGGGCAACAGTCCTCAGGCACCGGTAAGGTGGATACCGGGGCGATCATGGAGCAGGTCAAAGTTCAGATCGCGGTGGCCAATGCACAGGAACTGCTGCAGGTCAGATATGAAGAGTGTGTGTGTGTGAGAGTGATAACCCGGCTGGAGCTTGTCTGCTCGTGACGGATAGTCACGTGACCCGCAGTGCTCATTGCTGACTTTGTGCTGCTTGTCATACAGAGTGCAGGTCATCATGTCAGGTCTATATAGTGGAATGGTGAGGGTACCTTGGGCTCAGCCATATGATATGGATATCTAAATTAAAAACAGTTTTCTAACCAAATGATGTTTGCAGTTAATCATGGCTTTGCTACAAGGTCCATTGCACACTGGTGATCCTGTAACAGAGAAAGTTAAAGCTTAACCAAAAGGGCAGAATAATGACCTGGACATGCAAGCCATTGATCTGCTGCTGACTGAAATGCTGCAGATTGTTGGTCACTCATCTGTCCTGCAAGGGAGTCACCCACAGAACGCCTGCAGTATTTCTCTGCCCTGTGTAGTGATCTTGTCGATAGTGAGTTGTCACAGACAAGGATTGCTAGTGTGTCCTAGTCCTAGCTGTACGTAATCCCCCATTCACACTTGAGCGGGAGTATTTTCAGGTCATATTAAAGCGTTGTTTTTATAATGTTTTTCAGGCTTAGCCAATGGAAAGCTGGTACTAGGAGGAGGAAGAAAAGGCCCACTGTGTATGTTTTAACCAATAGAAAGCTAGTTACTAGGAGGAGGGGAAAGGGCCCCATTTCCTTTCCTTTGTTTTAGGCGATGGAAAGCTAGTTATTAGGCAAAGGGCCCCATTTCCGTCTGATCGTTTTTGTTTTAGCCAATGGCAAGCTAGTTACCAGGAATAGGAGAAAAGGCTTCCTTCACTTCTTTAGCAGTTTTCTTTCAGCCAGTGGAAAGCTAGTTACTAAGAGGAGGGGAAAGGGCCCTTATTCACTACGAAACGCTCAAAATTAAAAAATCCCATAGTCTTCTATGGCGTCAGTTCACACCCGAGCAATCAACGCCAAAACATCCATCACGCCAAACACTACAGGAGCGTCTTTTTCAGACAATGTAAGTGTTTTGGCCCCATAGACTTTAATGGGAGCACCTGAAAAATGCATGTTTGTGTCTTTTCAGTCAATCCCATTGAAAAGTCTATGGGCCTAAAACACTCTTCCGTACTACAAGAAGTGCATAAAAACGTGCAACAAAAACAGAAAACCACCTAGCTATGCCGATGCTTAGGTGCAAATGAGTCCTGGATGCAAAGTCGCACAAAACAAATGCATATTAGGTGTTCCTATTGAAGTCTATGGAGATAAAAAGGTCTGATTCTGCCCAAAAAGAAGCTTATGTATTATTTCAAGTGACACAACGCTCAGTTGTGAACCGGCAGTATTGAAAATAATGGAATTCTACATGTTGAGTGTTGAAGATGCTCAGGCGTGAATGGGGGCTAAAATGATCATGGCAGGCTTAAAACAGATAATGCAGTCCATTACTTAAAGAACTCCAAGGTACATTTTTCTCAGCCCTTGCAGTGGGGCTATCCTGCATTGCAAGGGTTAAATGCTATTTTTAAAAAAAAAATCTATGTGTAAAAATAAGGTTATACTCACTCGAAGCTCAGAGCCAGCTGTTACATTGCTCCCCCCCACTGCAACGATGGTATGTCCCTCAGTATATACTATATTGGACGTGATGACTCATGTGACTTTAGACTGCTGGGCTGGGGGGGGCAGGCTGGAAGGACAAGTCTAAGAACAAGCCGGCACCAAGGATGGGGTGAGTATACCCTTCTGGACATAGGTTGGAACAGGCTCTTGAGGAGGTTGGGGTTGGGCAAGGTACAAGACCATTACCATTCTTTCTCAAAAGGCTTAGCTCAGCATAAACATGAAGCAGCTATATAGCCGACCAGCCTCCATTAGATTGTGTTAGTAATAACAAAAATAAGGGTTAGATGTTCCTGTCCAGTAGAAAACTCTGTACCATGGGCTTCTATGGTGTCTGGTCGTTTGACCAAATACCTAGGCATTTTTTCAGATGATGTTTGCTGAAGAGTGGGGCAGAGTTCCTGCCTGTCTGTTATACATGTACATGCTGCACTTCAATTGGGGTTTAGCAGGGAGGTATGCGGTTTAGGATTACTTTGAAAGTTACCTGACCTCAGTAAGCTTGTTGGGGCTAAACAGAGGATCATGCTGCAGCTTGGAAAACATTTGGCATGACTAGCAAGAAAATGAACTTGCACATTATGGCATACTTCATCGTTTGACCTCCTGCAGCAATGGAAGGTTCATTCTTTCCTTGCCACCACTGGCATGTTCTCAGATTCAGCTTCTGGACCAGAGTCTTCTTTCTTTGGTCATTTGGTGGCCACTGAAGATGTAGCTGCTGTACGTGCTATCCGTGGAGAAGCAGTATTGTCGCCTTATGTTGCTCTCCTGATCTTTACTACAAACCCTTTCCCCTCCCATTTTCGTTATAACATAGAGGGGATTTGTTTTGTAGTGGACAGTAGATGGTTAGGAAAGATAATGTCGTTTGGGATTAGAGCTCCTTGCACAGGATGCTACAAAGTTACTGGACTCAGGATCAACGGGTATTTTTCTGTACTTGGCTTGGGAAACATAAATAAATAAACCAAATGCAGCTGCCTCATCTAAGGACAGGTGTTTTGGGTTTTCGATCTACTGTAAAGGTGCCCATATACCTTACGATTATCGGACAAAACTTTTCGCCCGATGATCGAACCGTCGTGCGATTGTCGTACGACGGCCCCATCCTGCCCCGATTTATCGCAAGGTTCAATCAGCGGTAGTTTAAAAAAAACCACCTGGACGACTTGCGGTTATTGACCGTCATTATTTTCGTTTGCGCAGTGTTAATCGTACGACTTTTGACGGAGAGAAACACCACCAACCATGCGAACATCGTACGATCGACCAAAGTTTTCAGACATGCTTGACCGTCAATAGTCGTACGATTGTACAGTACTATCGGTCGGGCACTCTATTCACACGTTACGATTGTCGTACGAAAAGTCTATCGCATACGATTATCGTACGATAATCGTAAGGTGTATGGGCACCTTAAGTGTATCTCCTATATGTTTAGTATCCAATTAATTAATATAATGTTACATTATTACAATCTTCAGGTACTACAACTGTCTGTACTCTAGCCTGCTATTTCTGACCGTTGTCTTTTTATCTCGGCAGAGGATGACAGATAAATGTTTTCGAAAATGTGTTAGCAAGCCAGGAAGCTCTTTGGATAATTCAGAGCAGGTACGTGACCTACACCATTAATGATGTTTAATGCTGTAGCCATGCAGTGATCGTCCATCTGTATAATTGTTTATCATTCTCATCTGCGTTCTTAGTGTGGTGTCCTGCTTGCTGCATCCTTCTTGTGGTTTCCAGCAATCTTCCATTGGATGTAATAGTACTACATTGTGCTACTACTACTACGATTTGTAAACCGCAATGTACATGTGTTTTATGAGTTTTAAACTATAGGCTGCACACAACTGCTTCTAGAAAGGCACGTAAAAAGCATGAGCAATGCATGAGTACACACTTAAATGGGGCTGGTATACTAAAGCACATGAACAGCGAATAACATTTCTGTTATGTACCGCAGAATGTGCAAATCAACGTTATACTTTAAAATGGCAAAAAATCACTTAATGTGACCACCTTCAATGAAATGTGTCACATGGCATGTTAGAAGATCCTTTACATCATGCTGACCTAAGGATTAAGAAAATGTATGTAGGGTTATTTATTATCTCTTTCATGCAGCAGATATTGCTTGAACTTCTGTGCATGAGCATAAAGTTACACTACCCCCTATATACGGCTTACAGAGGCTTTACACAAATAATGTCCTGTGCGGTTCACCTGATACAGTTTTATCCCTACTTAGTTTGCACTATTAAAAAAATGCTAACGACTCAATACCCTAGATGAAATAAGCATTTAACCCTTGAAATGAAGAGGGGGCTCCTTTTTTGCCTGGTTTACTTTTAATCCATATAATTATAATCAAGCTTAATGCCGTATTTAAAGGGATTCAATGTTTTCAAATGTGGACTTTTGCATCACATATATAATTGTAGAATGAATAAAAACACATTTCAATTGTACATTTTCTATCTACATCTCTAAAGTTGTTTCAGACTCTGCTAATGTACTTCACCACCTCAGGACAGAGCATCATTAACCTCTTGCCGTCCGCCCGTAGTAAAAAAACGGACAGACGGAACTGCACCTAGAGGGCACGCATGGGCAGAAAAGACCCGACCATTGCACACACCCGTTACCGGGTGTTTCACATATAGGCGATCAGCGGCTCCATAGCCCGCCGATCGTCTATATGTGCTCGTTCGCGTCCCTACCCCCCTGCTCCTTGCTGATCTCCGTCCGGGCTGTGAATGCAGAAGTGATGTGTGTTACATCACTTCCGCATTCACCTGTCAGTCATCTGGAGAGAGAAGAAGCTGATAAAGCAGATCTCTGCTTTATCAGCTTCTTTTGGGGTCCATAGGTGATATTAGGGGTCCTAGAGACCCCTAATATCTCCATAAAGAGGACCTGTCAGTGTGCCTTTGCTATTATATAGGGGGTTGTTATCCCCCTATATAATAGCAATAACAATAAGTGCAAAAAAAAAAATATAAATAAAAAAAAAGAAAAGTAACACATAAAAAAATAAAATAAAATAAAAGCCACATATAAAAAAAGGGGAAAAAACCCCCCCAAAATGTTTAACTCCCCCACCCCCACGTTTACGCGCCTATAAACGTAAATACGCGTCCGGTGCCCCAGCGCGCAAAAATTACAATTGCGCTACACATGTTACATATCGCCGCGAACGTCGCAGTGAGAGCAATCATTTTAGGGCCATCAATCACTGATAACACTAAACTGATGAGCGGTAACAGCTTTTAAAGCGTCGCCTAGGGCCAATTTTGGGTATTATCGTTTTTTGAGGTTTCGCGCGCGCACGCAATTTTAAGGCTTGACATGTTTAGTGTCTTTTTACCCGACGTGACCCCATCTTTTATATTTTACCAAAAAATTGGGTAATAATAAATGTTTTATCATTTAATATAGGGGAAACTTTTTTTTTTTTTAAATTTTGGTAATTTTTCCTTAATATAGTAAAAAAATAAAACCCCCTCACGGTGAATAAATACCACGAAAGAAAGCTCTATCTGTCCCCAAAAAATGGTATAAAATTCATTTCAGTACAGCGCTGCATGACGGAATAAATGTCAGTCATAGTACCGCAGCGCTGAATACTGAAAAATGGCCTGGATGGGAAGGGGGTTTAACACCGCGGATGTCAACTGGTTAATGTATTGGTCATACACAGAGGAGGGTGGAGATAAGGGGGTTAATGTACAGGGCACATGCAGTGTCACGATAGAGATGAGGGGTTAAAGTGACACTAAAGTGAGGCGTTAAACCTTAAAAATACATTCAAGTACCTTAACGATTAACAAAAATGTCTCTTATTTGTGTATCACTCGGCTGTAGATCCTCAAATCATCTCTGAATTGGTGCTGACACTGTCCTTCCTTCTGGTGGGTGGCTACTTTTGTTCCCCATGGTTCCTGTGTGTTTTGTAAAGTAGCCACCACTCCTAGCTCACTCCTGTGATGGACTATCAACTCAGGTTTAGTTTAGTAATTTTGCATTTGAGATTGTGGTCCATCACAGGAGTGAGCTTGGAGCAGTGGTTACTTTTACAACACACACGGGGAACAAATGTAAGCACCCTCCAGAAGGAAGGACAGTGTCAGCACCAATTAATTTATGTTAATAGTATGGGTACTTGAAAAATGTTTAACTCCTGAGTTTAGTGTCGCTTTAATGTAGAGATGTGCAGGAAAAGGGAGGTGAAAAGGGATTATATATAGGTCAGAGCAGAATGGAACTGACATATACAGGTGAGGGGGGAGGGGCTGAAAGAGTTGAAAACAATTGTTGCTACTGCAGCTTGCTTTCATCAGGAATTAATGTCTTGGGTTCACACACAAGAGAAAACATGGGAGAATGTAGAAGTACAACCACTCAACCTACTGGCCGGCTATTTACAGTGGCCAGTAGGGAAGTGGTTACAAAAAATCATAACTCGTGAACAAAGCGCTGCGCAAACTGTTGGCGCTATATAAATCCTGTATAATAATAAAAACATTGTATGAAAACCCTTGTAAAATAAGAATTTTGTTTTGGGAATCCAGCTGCGATTAAGTAATGGTTTTTGTTTTGTCCTACAGAAGTGCATTGCAATGTGTATGGACAGATACATGGATGCCTGGAATACTGTGTCCAGAGCCTACAACTCCAGACTACAGCGAGAGCGTGCGAAGATGTGACATGAGCCAGGACATCTGCATCCAACCGAACCCTGCACTGACTGGCCTCTAGTTCTGATAATGGGAATACAACAGCCATCAGTTTACCATTCCAGATATGCAGAGAGCGGCTACCTGCAGTCAATGGGTTCAATTGTAAATTAAAAACCTGATGGCTATGCCATTGATGAACTGATCTTAATATTCTGTAACAATTATCCTTAAGGTAGCAGTTGTGGTGAATATCTCGCTGGCAATCTCCTGTGCAGCAGTGTAACTTTTACATTTCTCTATTCATGTCTGTTTCACTGGCTCACAGGGGCTTCTCAAAACTGTTTGCTTCCTCTGTACCAACCTGGATATGTTTGAAATCTCATATATGTTGTATAAAATATTACCGTTTAAAGTTATGGGCATCTATTAACAAAAACAACAAAAAAATGAGTAGCACGAGTCAGGTCAGTAAAGTTGGCAATACACTATTAGATTTTTGTAAGAATGCTCATACGAAAAATTGCATCACAACACCTGAAAATGCCATCAGAGACTTGACGAATGTTTGAAATTTTATTTGGTATTAACACTTGATTTTGGAATAAATGGAGTCTCCCGAACGAAAACCACATTCACTGTTAGAATTTCTCTCTTTCGAGGGGAAATAAAATAAAAGGAGCAGGACTGAATTTTGTTTTATCACTGCGGATAGAAACGATCGTTGATTTGATCCCATTAACGTTCAGAAAAGTGCAAAAACTAACATTTTTAACACAATTCTACTGGTGTATGGTCCGCTTAAGAATCTATTTTTTGTTTTAAATCCATCCACTATTTCTACATGTACTGCATATGTTTTGTTTTTCTCTACGAAATTGATAGGTATACAATCTTCCAGGTTTTTATTGTGCAGCTGTGATGTTTAACAGATAAGACAGATGTGAAAAAAATTAGTGTTTAATCAGTAGGTATTGTTGGTTCTCATACAAAATATCCCGTACATATTCATTACAATCCTGTTACAGATTGTCAGAAGGTGATGGCTGCTGTCATCTTGCTTGTTTGTCTTCCCCCGTTTTGTCTTCATTTTCACATTTCCCATGATGGACACAGGAGTGACAAAATAAAAATGATTCTGATTTATCATTGTGGTTGCCTGTTTAATTATTTAACAAAATAAGGCTCGGAGAGCTTAATGCCTTACTGCTGTCACTACTGTCAGTGGTTCTCAACCTGTGGGTCGCAACCCACAGTTGAGGGGTTCGCCATGTGCCTTGTGCTGTGCTAGGTAAGAGACTCCTCAGCCTCCTCCTAGTGCAGCAGTGTCAGTTCTCCTAGATGGTGCTGCAGCAGCGGCGGACGGAGGGGATCTGAGAGAGGGAATTGGGCAGGAGTGAGAGGAGGTGAGTGCCACTAGCCACCTAAGAGCCCACTCAGATACTAGTATTGGTGCACCCCTAAATTTTTCCATTGGGGGCCACCACAACCTGGCAAATGTTACCAAGGTGTCCCGGCCCTAGAAAGGTTGAGAACCACTGGTCTAGTTAAACCAAAATATGATGTCTTTTCGCAACACGGCCCCCTGCAATGTGAATGAGCAGAATGTATATTTTATCGTTTTGATTTCAATCCAGCACATGCTAATTAATTTCTTTATAATGTTTGTATTACTTTGAGGTATTAACCAGTTGACATCCGCGGTGTTAAACCCCCTTCCCATCCAGGCCATTCTTCAGTATTCAGCGCTGCGGTACTTTAACTGACATTTATTCCGTCATGCAGCGCTGTACTGAAATGAACATGGAAGAAGTTGTGCCGTTATCGTTGACATTCAGTTGCGCTACATTAGATTGTCCTCTGTATATTGGTATGATGTATCCTATTTGTGGCTTCTTAAAGTGGACCTATTGTATAAGCCTCTCCTGTCCACCCTTTCTTTTAAAGTGACAACAGCTTACACAAGACCTGAAATTCCTTTGCCGCAGAAACTATTCCAGGTTACTTAATTGCCTAGGCCAGGGGTAGCCAAACTCCGGCCCTCCAGCTGTGGTGGAACTACAAATCCCATGAGGCATTGCAAGATTCTGACAGCTACAGACATGACTCCCGGAGAGAGATGCATCATGGGATTTGTAGTTCCACCACAGCTGGAACTACGCCCTGGCCTAGGCGTTAGGTACATGATCTCTGCTGAATGGAAAAGAAAGACTGACCTATCCTTTACAGCAGCAAGTCAACCAAATTTCATAACGTTTTGGCATTTGTCTATACAGCTGTCTGCATCAGTAGCTTAGAGCATTCTGCATCCAAGGTAAGTATTTCAGGACTTCTGTAAGAGAGTGAGGTAGCAGTGAAGGGCTTGGATATAGTCACTTTAATTCGTTAAACCACTGCAGCCTATGAATCCTCTAGTCATACCAAACTTGGCACTGTGATCATTTTATTGTATTCCTATATTAGAATGAACTTGTAACCAGTTAACATGTTTTCATATTGTACTGCTAACGTGTCAAAAGGATCAGGCGTATGCAATCATATGTCTTACACAAGTTCTTCATAGTGTGGTCATAATAGGTCACCTTTATTTATACAAAATAGTCTAAAAGGTCCACTTCAAAAGCATACAATTGAACTGGCCAGTAAAATGTCTTTTGTGGTCATTCCATGCTCTAAGGTCGGCAGTTAAGCTCTTCCCTGCAAGCATTTTATAATGATCCATTTGGCCTTCTGACTCTGCCACTCCCTGAGTTGAATCCCTTATAAACGTAAAGTCTGTCCAATCCAGTTGCGGACAGATGTTAGCCTGGTGTAAACTCCTGGAAAATAGGGCCTTGCACAGCCATAGCCCCAGCTGGTTATTCCAGCTAGAAACCATCGTCCAGATGATTCCCTGCATGCTAGTGGTCCTCCAGCATCTCCCTAAAAAGACAAATAAGCAAATGTTAGACTAAGCTTTGACAAGTATGCTAAAGGATCTAATGCACTGGCTTAGACATCCTTGGGGCATCTTTCTATTTTATTTTTGTTTACAATTATCAGCTCAACTTGGGTTTTGGGAAATGGGATTCATAAGATAGATGCTTAGTGTGATATTTCTGCTGTGACTGCTAACAACCAACACGCTTGTTGCCACACTGCATCAGCCAATAAATGAAAACTCCACTTTAAACAATATTGCATATAAAATTGCTAAACAAGCAATTTTGCAATTTTGTATTCTCATGGTAAAAATTACATTTTACATGTGAAGACACTGTCATTTCAAAACTATCCAATGCAATATGGCAAACCTGGAGGTGTTCTGTACATCACGGTATACAAAACACCCCCAGAAATATAATTTCCTGCTTGTGTGATTGGCCCACAGGTTGTCTTAGAAGTCTGCAGTGAGATACAAGTAACGTGTTATCTCCTGCAATAGAAATGACGTTTTGGCAAGTTTCTCCCAAAGGGTTAATTACAGCCAAAGGGATGCAGACACTGCAACTTTCCTCATTACAACACAAAGTGCTTCAGCTGAATATAAAGAACCCAGATTCACCCATTCAGGAATCAGAATTGAAAGAAAGGGGGTACCCCGATGCAAATAAGCCCTTGCCTGCAGACCCCCACAACCCTGGCCCGGTGGAAGGGGCCCTTGTCCATATCGGCATGGGGACAAGGTGCTTTTCTAGGGGGA
The DNA here is from genome assembly GCF_000935625.1 of Nanorana parkeri. Taxonomy (NCBI): domain Eukaryota; kingdom Metazoa; phylum Chordata; class Amphibia; order Anura; family Dicroglossidae; genus Nanorana; species Nanorana parkeri. The sequence goes on from NW_017306889.1 coordinate 12,477, forward strand.
ACCCCCTAGAAAAGCACACTCCCAATGCTGAGGTATGTGGCCTGGTATGGCCTTTCCTGCCCTGCCAGGCCAGTGTCTGGATTAAGGGTCTGGTTTGGAATTCTAGAGGGGACCTCACATTGTTTTTCCATCTTTTTAGCTGTGGGGGTTCCCGCTTAAAATTACTACCAGATCTAAAGGACCTGGAATGACTTTTAGGGGGAACCCCAAACACTTTTTTAACTGTGGCTAGTGAACTGAGGTAGCGAACAGAATAACCAAGCTGAATGCTGCATGCCAGCATTCGGCTATTTACTCCCTGCTGTTCGGCCCCTATGAGAACAGCAGGGAGTGACCTGCCAAGCGCTCGCCTCAGCCTAGGCAGATGTTGGATTGGCTAAGAATGTTTTCTTCACTTTGGTTGAGCCGCACATGCTGAGGTTGATAGTGGGAACCATAGATAACAGATTTATTATTTTAAATTAAGCCTATATAAGTAAGCAAATGTGTCTTTCTATAGAATATGTGTAATACCCGAGACATCCAGTGCGAGAAGAGGAATCCGTAGCATTCTAAGAGAATCAGACTCTATAGCTCTGCGCCATGCTTTGTCTTTGAGCATGCTTACAGCCTTGGTAAACACAGGTGTGATCTCATTGGTGTGCTGCTGCCCCTTCATTATTCAGTCTGCAGAAAAGCAGACTAAGGGAAAAAGAACATTAGCAGCCATTTTCCCATGATCTCCCCTGAGATGAGAGGGTACCATTCTTGTGATTTCAGGGGGAAAGAAAGTTGTACTGTGCGTATGAAGATCGCTTGCAGCTATAAGAATAGGACATGTAAAGGGGTATATAACTGTGACTCTGACATTTTGGCTGGAGTTTAGATTTACCCTAAAAATGTAACAAGAACAGATGGAAAAGGCAATTAAAAAGGTAAGAGATGGGCAAATTTCATAGATGATTTGAGTACTATATGCATAATAAAGGCAACAATACATACCGAACAACTGTCAACACCTCCTTGCATGAAGCCAGCACAAAGCATTCTGGGACTGATCTGAATGGGGTAAAATTTTCTGCATGTCTGATCCCCAACTATGGTAACAGAGGCTTTCTGCAGTTGTCTGGCCATTGGACCTGGGATATATATATAAGCCACAGTTCACATATGGACATAAAGGCAAAATCCAGGAAGAATTTTAAATGATGATTATTGTCAGAGCACTGTGATTTTGCTGTGCAATTACCTCCTTCCTTAGTAGATCCCCAACCTGTGATAAAACATTTGGTTCCCTCTGAAAAGCTGTGACTTGTATCTGGAAGGCAGATGGGCTTGATCAGATTAGTATATGACAGCGGTGACGGCAGTTCTAGAAGGGCCACATCATTATCCAGTGTGTAGACATTGTAGAAAGGATGCTTATGTATCCGAAAAATCTTTTCCACTCTTCCCTCCACTCCATTAAGAAAGGGAGTCCCTAAGTATGCTGCCCACAGTTTTGGATCACTGTAGCTGCCAATAATGAAAAACACAGTCATGTAAATCATACAGGTTTACAGCAAAAGTGTGGAAAACATTGTCTTTTCATTTTGTAAACCAGCTTTTCTCAACCAAGATGCTGTGGCACCCTGGGGTACCTTTTGGCTTCCTCAGGGGTGCCTTGAAATATTCACACAGCGTCATGCCTTTCCACAGTGCAAGCAGACCATGGAAATGAATGACGCTAATCTAGGGAGTGTGGGATCCATTCAGAAAAGGACTGTCCAGGCCTACTCCACCTTCCACCCTGTTTCTGATGTGATGGTAGGACTTACATGATATAAAGGTGGCTTCTGATGTGAAGGAGGTTCCTGATGTGAAGGGGTACTCTGATGTGAAAAGGGGGTTCCTGTTGTAAAGAGGGTCTTCTGTTACGAAGGTGGGAGCTTCTGATGTGAAGAGGACTCCTGATATGAAGGTGGAGCATGTGATGTGAAGGGGGGCTGCTAGTGTGAGAGATGGGGGCTCCTTAAGTGAAGAGCGGACCTGATGTGAAAGGCGGGATTCTTATGTAAAGGGGGGCTCCTGGTTTTTAGAGGTACTTTGATATTAATTCGGGGAAACACCATTTTTTTGGTCATTTAATGTGGGGGTGCCCCCTTAAAATCTGGGATAAGGGTCTAGCATGGATTTTCAATGGACCACACAATATTTTTTGGGACTGAAATACGCTGAGGTTTTGCATGCGTTTAAAGGGTGCCATGACTAAAAAAAAAGGTTGACAAACACTGTTGTAGAAGACCAAAACTGAAACTTGAGAACCCTTAACAACAAAACGATCACTTTAGCAGTAACATTTATGGCTTAGTATCTGAATGCAATATGCTTTCCTAGAGGGTCTAACTAGATCTCTATAACAGTGTTTATTATTTATTAATCTATTTAGATGATCTTAATCTTGTTTTTTTGGAACATATATAAGTTGGGATAGTTTAGTCATGTTTGCCTGGATCTACCTGCTACCTTTGCCATGAATGTAAAGGTATAGGGTAAAAGAACACTGAATGGATGCTGAACGTTTGGCTAACATGCAGACTGTAAATGAATATAAATCTGGAAAATGATTACATGGAAAATCCTCATCAAATCTGAACATTTTCTCTATATATAAATAGGTACCTTAGTGCTCTCTACCTATATAAGCAAAATATGTACCTGTAATTAACCCTACATAATCACCCTGGATAAAAACTAAATATAACACTGGCTAATAATTTATTCTAACACACAAGCATTATATTAAATAATGGACAACCACTGAATTAAGTGGGATATGGCACATTTGAGATAAATACTTAAGTAGCCAATGCTGAATTTCTCATAGCTGTCTCTGGCTTTAGTGCTTTCTGAGGAAACTTTTTTTTTGCTTTCGAAAAAATACTATAAAGTATATCCAAAAGTCTGTGGAAACTGACCATCACACCTATTTGAGCTTCCTGGACATCCTATCAGGGAGGGACGTGCGGTCAGGGGAGGCAGAGCCTCACCTAGTATTATGGAGGAAAAAGCTGTCAGCTTCAATTTTGAAGCTGACAGCTTTTCCTCCATTCAGAGCGGCTTGTTAGAGGTTACACAGCAGAGAAATCCTCCCCGCTGTGTAACCTGTCATGGAGGAAGTACTGCCTGTTAATTACAGGCAGCGCTGCATCCGGCTTTTGACAGCAAAGTTAGGTTGCACAGCAGCGGGCTTACCTACTGCTTGTGTAACCTAACATAGTGAGGCAAGAGCTGCAACAGCCTCTGTGTTAAAGGCTTAAGCTCTGTGTATGGTTTGGACCAATGTCAAAGCGCCAACCAAGCTGTCCAACCAAAAAAAATAACAACAAAAAACACTGAGGACATCGATCTCGATGCCTCACCAGTGATGAGCAAGTGAGGGATGGGGAGGCTCCTCCCAGTCTCCTCCACACATAACGTGGTGACTGGGTTGGTAAATGCCTCACCCAGCATGGAAGGTACCGCACGTCACTGCATCCTATTCTAAAACCATGGTCATTACGATAGACTCCCCACTTTGGAGCTATGCAATCTCCACTTCACACTTCTGGGAAGGCTTTGTACAAGATTTTGTAGTGTGTCTGGGAAGTTATGCTGATTCATCCATCAGCCATCAAAGCATTCTTTAGGTCTAGTACTAATGTTGAATGAGAACACCTGGTTTATAATCAATGATCTAATTCATCCCAAAGATGTTCAATAAATTTGAGGTGAGGGTTCTGTACAGTTCTCTCAACTTCCTCCACACCAATTCATCAAACCATGTCTTTATGAACCTCAAATTGTTAACAAGGGCGCAGTCATGCTGGTAGGAAAAGGACCTTCCCCAAGCTGTTGCCACAAGACTGGAAGCACAAAATTGAAAAAGTGTCTATGTTTGCTATAGCATAAACAATAACCTTAACTGGAAAAACATTAAAGCGACACTAAACTCAGGAGTTAAATCTCAAAAATGCATTGAAGTATCTTAAAGGAGAACTATGGGGTCAGTGTTTTTCCCCATAGTTCTCCTAAGGGTCATGGGAGGACACAAACTAGCGTCCTTCCGTGACCCAAAGCTCAGTATACCGTGAGCTACAGCTCGCGGGAGACTGAGACCGCTGCAGCCGCAACGGATCCCGACATTACTGTCGAGATCCACCCAGCCGCGTGATTGACAGCTGGCTCTGCCTATCTAGAGGCAGGGCCAGCTGTACCTGCCCCCTCCCCGTCTGTTTCGCAAGTCAGCGCTGGATGATCGGGGAGGGGGAATCCCTGCAGGGAGCCGTGAGTGACAGTAACAGCTCTCTGCAGGGACAGGATCGAGAAGTGAGCGAGTGGCGGTATGTGTTCGCTCACTTCCCGATCTATTGAGCCAACCGTGTGCCAGTTTCATTGTCACACGTCAGCTCGAACTATGAGGCTGAGTGAAAATCACTCACCTCATAGTTCTCCTTTAACTATTAACAAAAATGTATGTTATTTGTGTATCACTCGGCTGTAGATCCTCAAATCATCTCTGAATTGGTGCTGACACTGTCCTTCCTTCTGGAGGGTGGCTACTTTTGTTTCCCATGGTCCCTGTGTGTGTTGTAAAGTTGCCACCGCTCCAAACTCACTCCTGTGATGGACTACAATCTCACTTTTAGTTTACTAATCTGTATTGAGATTGTAGTCCATCACAGGAGCGAGCTTGGAGCGGTGGCTACTTTACAACGCACACAGGGACCATGGGGAACAAAAGTAGCCACCCTCCAGAAGGAAGGACAGTGTCAGCACCAATTTAGAGATGATTTGAGGATCTACCGCCGAGTGATACACAAATAAGATACATTTTTGTTAATAGGTAAATCACTTGAATGCATTTTTAAGGTTTAACTTCTCAGTTTAGTGTCAGTTTAACTCAATAATTTGGAGAGGTGTTCCCAAACTTATAGGTGTAGAAGTCAGATGTCCACAAACTTTTGCCCATATAGTATAAGTATTCAGCCAGAGAAGTACAGGTGTAGTCAGACGTCTGTGTAAATGTACTACATCAGTAATTCATAAAATATTGAGACAATTGGACTAACCAGGCAACTAATGTTTTAATAGGAGATGTTAGCAATGGTAGTCTATGTTTCTCACTTGCTTTCCTGTAGCCCAGGCTGGTGAAACGTTAGTATATTATAATCCTGCAGTTCTTCTCTATAGTAAGAGGAGCACTACAGGACTTAAAAAACTTGTAGGATACAACATCCCCAAGTTGCCCAGCACACAGGCATGTTACTTCTTCACAGCTTTCCATGAACATCTGATAAGATAACTGATATTTGGATATACAGTCAGAGGCATCCCGAGGCAGGGCACCGGGTGAAACCCCTCAGTGATTTCATTGTGTGCAGTACCGCTGTTACCTGCCGGCGGCCATCTTGGTGATGGACGCTGGCAGAGAGAGGAGCGCGTGTCACCTGGCGGGATAAGGTATGCCGCTGGATCCCCTCCTCTCTCTCTCGCAACTGTCAGGCTCTCGGTCCTTGACCGTGTGCCTGACTTTTCAGAGGGGGATGACACCAAAATGACTGTCAGTCATCTTGGTGTCATCCCTCCAATGGTGTCACCAGGGTGCGGGCCGCACCCCCCTTGTGATGCCACTGTATACAGTAAAACTATTACAATTAATAGAGGATCAATACATCTGCCCATTTTACATAAAATCTGACTATAAGACCAATAATGCTCATGCAGGTCAGAGTAAAGTCAGAACTTCCGATCTGCAAACTAGAGCCAGGTCAGTGATTTCAAACGTATAAAAGCCAGGCAACTAGCCTTTTCAGAAAAGAGATCATGATGCAAGCTTACTTATTTCTGTCAGCAATTGATAAATGGAAAAGAGATGAATGTTCTGGAGAATAACAGCTTCTGGATTATTGACACCTGCTGGTTTACTTACACCGCTCATTCTATTTTTGAAGGTTGCATATGGCGTTAGCTGATTGGGTTAGCTGTCTTTGCACACAAGTATGTTTATACCTTTATTGCACATGGAGAAAAAATCTATATGAGAAAATTATCATTCTTATGGGATAGATATACTTTTCTACATCTCTGGGCCTGTTCACAATGCATCACATGCACTTCAACGCACAATTTTTTTTACCAATGATAAATGGGCTGCCAACGCACCTGAATGCAAAAATAGGAGTTGCAATACTTTTCAAATGCAGAGCACCATATTGAACCCAGCTTTTGTTGCACTGTTGAGGTGCAATTAACAATATATGTCAGTGCATTACAACACTGTGCTACTATATAGCAGTTTATGACACTTGTTATATCACACATTGTGGTGTGAACAAGGCCTAAGGGATATGGGTGACTGAAACCTTTAATTAGATAAAAAAATATTAAACAAAGGGATGTTTCCATAAAAACTCCGTGTAAAAACATTCAGTAGATCCACAGATTTTAAAAAACTGAAGTTATATGGAAATTGTAACATTTCTGGTAAAATCCAGACTTGTTCAAGTCACCTCCAACTTCCAAAACACTTCTATTAATCAAAATAAAGGACTAATAGGGAATCTTGGATTTGCCCCTTTTTATAACACATTTACTTTAAGGTATCCGTAGACAGTTGCCGGAAAACTCAATTGACAAAATACAGTCATAATGAAGTCATCTGCTGTGTAATGATCTAATCATCTTCATATTTTCTCTTCTTATAAGAAGTATTCCATAGAATACCATCAGACATCTACTGTAGTTATCTTTTCCCTAAGAAAAAGTAGCTAGAAGAGATGAGCGGAATGATTTCACTGAAACCAATTTCACCTTCTTGGAAATTTTGCCAAAGTGAAAACGATCAACTTCATCTTCCCTATTGACTCTTGCATTTTACTAAAGTGGCAATATTGTATTGAACTCTAAATTAAAACTAAATTTGCAGGAACTGAAACCTCTTAATTGCACTCATCACTAGTAGCAGTACACTATAAAAAAAAGCCCTGCAAATAGCTACATGTCAAAGCAGTGAGCAGCAGACAGCAGCCAGCGGTCCGAGATCAGCACAGCTCCACATTTGTGCTCCTTTCTCCGCAGCCAGAGACTAACTTGCCACGGCCACTCTCCTCTCAGGGAACCGGTTCCCCCTACTATCTTATTAAAGGGTATTACAGGAGCTGTGCCACAATCTGTTAAAGAAGGAAAAGAAAAAAATGTTAAAAATAACAACTTTGTTAATGAACAGGTCTTTTTGTGGTTTTATTCTTTTTATAAAAATCAGTTGTTGAATTACACCAATTTTTTACCTCAAACAGCCATTAAATTATGACCACCCACCTAATACTAAGTAGGACCCCCTTTTGCCACCAAAACAGCCCTGACCCATCGAGGCATAAACATTGCCTAAAGCATCACACTGCCCGGGCCATCTTCCCTTCTTCCCATAGTGATTTCTGGTACCATCTTTTCCCCTGGTAAGTGACATACACAAACCCGGCCATCCACATGATGTGAAAGAAAATGTGATTCATCAGACCAGGACACCTTTTTGCATTGCTACATGATCCAGTTCTGATGCTACAATGGACTGTTGCCCATTGTAGGTGCTTTTTGTGGTGGACACGGATCAGTCTACGACTGAGCCCCTCGGCCAACTTCGGGAGCTGTACGGGCTATAGTGAATAGATCCTGGGGCCGAAGCTAGCCGAACAGATCCTGGGGCCGAAGCTAGCCGAAGGATCAGCCGAAGCTACGGCTAGATCCTTCGGCAGCTTAGTGAATAGACCCCATAATGTCACTTTTTTGCAACATAATTATCATTTTGAACTCATCGGAAATTAACAAAAATTTTGGGTCGTTCCGAATCAGAATGCCAAACAAATTGACTCTCAGACCCGAATGCCGAAAAACGAATAAGGAAACATCCGAAACAAAACAAAAAACTAAACAAATTTTTTGCCAGCACACATGTTTACTGATTTCTATCACCAAATCATGTGCAAGCACAAATAATAATCTTGCATGTACTTAGGTATTCTTTGCAAAGTGAAATTGCACTATATTCACTAAGCTAAGGGGAAGTTTTCTGTGCAAAGTGCAAATTCCTTTACAAAGCGAGTAGCCAATTTGCCTTAATTAAATCAACCCCTAAGAGTCAATCCAACTACTTAGTGATTCATTCCTTAACCCAAGTTGACTTGCATGTGTTAGTATTCCAGCATGTCGAAAAATTAGAAAAGTTGGGGTTTTTTGGGCAGCCGACTGACAACTTACAAACCAAAACTTTTTTTAGAAAAAATATTTTATTTGATTAAAAGGTAAGTGAAATTGATAAAATTGACAACATGATTCCCCTGTAAGCTCACTCCACATAAATTAATGATTCCCCTGTAAGCTCACTCCACATAAATTAATTAGTATTCCAGCAGTCTTATTTCTAGGGAAAACAGGCCATCAGTGAAAAATCCAGTATAGTTGATAGTCTTTTTCTTAAAGTGACACCAAACTCAGGGATTAAATCCTAAAATGCATTCAAGTACCTTAACTATTAAGAAAAATGTATCTTATTTGTGTATCACTCAGCTGTAGATCCTCAAATCATCTCTGAATTGGTGCTGACACTGTCCTTCCTTCTGTAGGGTGGCTACTTTTCTTCCCCATGGTCCCTGTGTGTGCTGTAAAGTAGTCACCACTCCAAGCTCATTTCTATGATGGACTACAATATCTCATTTAGTTTACTAATTTGTACTGAGATTGAAGTCCGTCCCAGGAGTGAGCTTGAAGCGGCGGCTACTTTACAACACCCACAGGGACAATGGGGAACAAATGTAAGCACCCTCCAGAAGGAAGGACAGTGTCGGCACCAATTCAGAGATGATTTTAAGATCTACAGCTGAGTGTTACACAAATAGGATACATTTTTCTTAATAGTTAAGGTGCTTGAATGCATTTTTAGGATTTAATCCCTGAGTCTAGTGTCACTTTAAGCAAGGTTTGACTAGTTTTATACTGATGACTGTGGTACCTGGTGGCAGGTAATCAGATGTTATCATGCCACACATCCATACATAAACGAGCAGTGCTCATTATTATCTGAAGAGGTAATGTAACAGGTAATACATAACTGTTTTCTGAAGCTTTCATTTTACCCCAATGTAGACAGGTCTTTGTAATACATCTACTCACCACAATTCAGCTCATCGGAGCCATTGTGGCAGTCTGGGATTCCATCACACTCAGGGTTTGTCTTGCTGATGCAAAGTCTATTAGAACACTTATATGTAGAAGCAGTACATGGCACTGAAAAAAGATAGAACGCTTACTTAAACACTGACATTTTAAGTATGGCATGAAAAAAAACGGTTGAGTTCTATTACCTAAAGAAGAAGAAGAACAACATCAGGAATACTGAATGTTTACGAAGATAAAATAGCCTGGGCTTCCTTAGAAATGTTTTTCTTGGTTGTATATTATGTACCATGTTTAATTTGAAACACAAAGTAATTCCAGACTACATCGAAAGCTACCCTGTATAACTTAAGAAAAGGGCATTTTCTGTTACCTTTCAAAAGTACACATTCGGCTCTGTACTCTAACCTGCCTCCCTGTCCTTGTTGTTCCAGGCCCCCTTTCTGTGTTCTAGGTCTCTACCTGTGTAACGTGCCACAGTTATGTTCGTAGGATCGCAGCTGCGGAGGTGCGTTAGTACCTTGGGGGGGGGGGGGGGGGGCCCTCTTTTCGGGC
>NW_017306889.1:22683-42907 GCF_000935625.1 Nanorana parkeri
GGTGTTCGTTGCGTGGGGGGGGGGGGGGGGGGGTGCCTCCTTCAGTGCACGTAATGTGGAGACGGTTATTCAGTATTCCAACACTGAGCAGAAAGAGGCAATGGCAGCAGAACCTTGAGGCAGTGGGAGCTCACAGTATCCAGGCTGTGAGAGCAGGCTGATTCCACAGAGGATGATTGCTCAGCGTTTCACAGGTAATAGTGGGACACTGAGCAATCAAAAACCCCACTGCTTTATTGTGAGAGCTGGTGTGAGTGGGGAGGAGCAGCCTGGCGCCCCTGCGTGTGAGGCTGCTGGGTTCTGGAGTGTTCTGAGGTGAGTATATCACAACCTGTCTGTGCAGTCACTTCTCTTTGCCTCCACTGTATTGCTATTGCACTCCAATTCACTGTCAGTTCTGCCCCAGCTCTCTTCTCCTGGTTGCTCATATTTTCTCATAGTGTCTCCGCTGCCCTACTCTATGGCCATTTTCACCCAGGTGATTTTTTTTACTACTCTCCTCCTCAATGTATTTACTCTTCTGTTCTGTTGCCATTCTCCAATTCATCCTTGATAACTTCTCCTGCCTCCATTTCACTGTCATTGTTCTACTCTTTTGTGCCTGGTTTTGTCCCTCTCCTCAATGTTTTCTGAAAAGTCACTCTTCTGCACCTCCAGTGCCTGCATTAATTCCCTTAGTAAACCTACTCTCTCTGTCCCTCTCCTTTTCACATTATGGTGACAGTCGCATGAAGACCACCTCAGGTCTAGCACCTGTATACCCCTTATGAAACAGGGCAATTTTTACATTTCAGCTATGGGCTATTGATTTGGCAATAATTTTTGTCACTTATAATACCTAAGAAATACACATATCAACCTCACAGCCATTCTCAGTGATTTCACTGAATTTGGACAAGTTCTCTTTACTTTCTGCCTTTTTAGGGGCAAGACAGAACAGGAAGTTTGAGACATTCCTCTTCATTTGCTGGCTATTTGACAAAGGTTATAAGCGGAAGGGAGGGAAAATTCCCCAATGTGAAACATTCCCTCGAAAAGAAAATAAATTTTTTAGTCGGGTAAAGAAGGTTTAGAACGTTTAGTCTGTCAGGACTTTATTGCTGTTTGTGTCCCTATTTGGCAGATTTCTCCTCACTTCCTGTCCAGACAGCAGGTGTCTAATAGAACAAGAAGCAAGGGCAAATCCCATTTTTCATTGTTATGTATGTGTTTGTATGATCAAAATTTGGGAGAAATAGGCAAACACACGTGAAGAAATGCGAAAGGAACTACTCCCAAGCAACAGCAAGATCACAAAAACAGAAACACGTGGGTGACTGAAGGTACCCACAGACATTTGCCCATAGACATTAGGATCACTACCTGATTATATCTAGATAGAACCTAAAACATCTTACATAATTTTTTTAAAGGCCAGTTCACACTGATTTGCAGTGGTAACACACATTATGTGCATCCATAAGCTGGGTTGCATTCGTTTTAAATGGCACCCAAAGCACTAAGGTAATGCATCTGCACTGCAGTAAGTGTTACTGAAAAAGGGTCAAGCGTGGTTTTGTCTGCTCTGGGTTGAGCTGGCAGTCCTTTCAGAATGAATAGGCTGCCACAACACACATTAACGTGTAAGGTAATGTGTGTTTACATGTGTGCATTACCCTCATTGGAACAGTGTGAACCCAGCCTAAATAATTTTCTAGACTATTTGAATATTTGGTTTTTAATTCACCTGGTCTTTGTGTGGGTCTGGGTGGCTCAGTGATCCTTGATGATGTAGTGCTAGTCCTGGCAGTAGTTGTCCTTTTGGTTGTACTTTTAGTTGTTGATTTTGGAGTGCTTCTTGTACTTTTAGTTTGAGACATTGTAGTCCTAGATACTGTGGTTGTCCTGCGACCAGGGGAAGTTGGTGGTTTAATAGTGGATGCTCTTGTGGTGGTGGTCAAGGGAGTTGTTGAAGGAACTGAGGACTTTGGAAGATTCATACCACTATCAGTTGTCCTCAGTACAGGAGCCACTGTATCGAGTATCCAGTCCTTGAGTTTGGTAACTCTACTATAAACCCCTGGCTTTTTCACCTGAGCACATCCAATACCCCAGCTTACAATGCCTGCCAAGAAGAAAACACCTGGGCTCTCTTCACATGCCAAGGGTCCCCCAGAATCGCCCTTTAAAATAAAAACTATACGTAAGTAGAGAAATTTGGGTGCAAATATTTTTGGTTATTAGCAATTTAGTCTTACCTGACAAGAATCCACTTTACCATCAAGGAAACCTGCACAGATCATCCGTTCAGTAATGGAAAAGTTATAGAGGACACTGCACATTTTCTGGTCTATTATCCCCACCGAGGCTTTCTGCAAAACCTCAGGTTTCGACACTATACAAGAGATAAGTGTTAATCAGACATACAACAGAAAAAGCCCTTACACAATCACGTACACACATACACATGCACAATCACACACATAGACACAAAGGTTGAACTTGATGGACCTGTGTCTTTATTCAACCTCAAATTCTATGTAACTATGTAACAATCAAAGCAAGGTTTGGCCCAAATATAAACAGACAGAATTACTTTTTTTTAGATCAAAATAGTCCCCATATGATTTTCCCATGGGTATAATATACATACCATTGCCTTCTTTGATGTTGCCCCATCCAGAGATCATGCATTTCCACCCAGCTGGAAACTTCTGTAGGGCTGATGGAAGGCACACGGGCTGTACAAGCTTATTAAAAGTCAAAGGGCTTGATAACTCCACTACAGCCACATCGAAGTCCAAGGTCAGTGGATTGAAGTGAGGATGCTGGATCACCCTCTTCAGGTTGATTTTTACAGCCATGCTGTCAGCTCCATTAAGTGCTGTGGAGCCCATATGGGCAGTGACATGGTCCAGTTTAGTTCTGAAGAGACCAAGGATAACAACATTTTTCAGCTTAAAAGTGAGGTAATCTGTGAAGATCTTTACAAGTTCACACACCGATGTTCCTACTTAAAAGTCAATAGCATTTTTTAAACAGATTAATTTTATTGAACATTGATTATTGATTTTATTGATTATTGAACATCCTGTGACAAGTGATGTACAGTTTATTTAAAAAAATGTGGTGTTGTACACCTATAGATGAATTGCTAAACACAGTGTTTGTATGCCATTGCCTGTGATTTGGGATTATGAGAGTGGACACTACTTCACTCTAATAGGGGAAGAAATACCATGTATCTGTTGTGCTACTCCAAATAAAGCCATAAACAATCTTCACAGCAAAAAAAAAAAAACTTTGCTGCATTACAACCCTCCCCCCTCCACAAACATGTAAAGGAACCACTTTTTTTTCTTTAGTTACCCTTTTTTTATTTTTTTGTTCCACATTGTCGCGTGCCTCCATTCTCGTCTAGGCGAGAATGACCTCAGCCCTGCTCCAGCAGGCTCACGGGATATCTACATCAGATATCTCAGGAGGCATCCGCACCCAAACAGTGGCTGGTGGAGGGTGGATTTGATGGGGCATCATCAGGGAGTAAGCTGCATTCATGCAGAAGAGACAGTCGGCTCCCAGTGACACGCGTTTGGTGGCAGATCTGCAGTTCACAGCAGGTCAATGCTGTATTTGCTGGGTGTATGAGTATGTTAAGCAATCACCGTTCACCCACATTTTCTCTTTATGCCAAAGGAAAATACACAAACTACTGACATGATACATAAATGTATCAGTTATTTAGGACTGCAATGAGAATGTAATTTTAATGCAGCTGTCAAAAATGTATTTAACGCATACTTTGGTATGCCATTCAGATATTCTTACAGACACTTCACTGTAATTAGGGTACTCACTGGTTAAAACAATGAGCAGCAGAGACCAACCATCGATCTCCAATTATTGTTGCTCCACAAAAGTGATGTGGACCCTCCTTCAGACTGGCCTGCCATGGGACTTCCCCTCTGACAGCATCAAATCCACCCACTATCTTGTTGGGTTTTGTTAGGCCAGGACGACTTCCACATTCTGTAATGAAAAAAAAATTCTAATTTATAAACATAAAATATTTCCTTCTTTTAATTGTAATTTCTGTCAAAATAAAATATACTGTATGCAGGCTGCCATTGTTGAGCTCCAATTTCGAGATATCTGTCCGTCAAGGTCTATGTGTTCAATACAGTCTGAATCACTGGCTTGGAAAATGAAATGCAGCAAGTTAAAATGCACCTGTTCCCAAGAATATATAGCATTTTTTAGTCTAAGCTTCTCTTAGCATAGGTTTCCTTTAAATGAGCTATGATACTTGATCCTGGCTGACATAATCTGCAGAAGTACCATAACAACTTTAAGACCCTTCCTGTCCAGGCTATTTTTTTAGTTTTCAGTACTGGAATAGTCCCCATCCTGTGTTGTAAGAGAAAGGGGAGGGCTTAGCAATGTAATTATTGACATGTGATTGGTGTGATGACCAATCATAGTGATCACAAGGTACAGAGCTGACTTGTGCCTGTAGCTGATACTCTCCTCTCAGCTGGGTGCACGCACACAGGGTACGTCCATTCAGAATAACTACTACACCTACTGGCCATTTTTTCACAATGGCCAGTATGAAAATAGTTAAGGTGCACCTGTGCCCAGAGAACATTAAACTATTTACATATCCTTAACAAGCAGCAAATGAGCTTTGAAACAAGCCACCCCTGACCTCTCTAGCTGCTTGTACTGTGACGTAATATATTTTCGAAGTTCCTTAAAAAATCCCAGCAAAGACTCGTAAGTTGGGTTTTAGTCTTTTTTGCATTGAAATGGTGACAAGCAGCCAAGATTTGCTTTCCATAAAGAAAAGCTGAGATGTCATTCGCTCTTTTGTGTACTTTGCAAATCATTTTCTTCAGAATGCCTATAACTATAGCTACAGAGGTGAGTGAGGGCTTGTTTTAATATGCAAATACTTTAGTGTGCATAGACTGGGCACAGGTTCCCTTTAATGTTGTTTTATAGTAAAAACAAATACATCTAAAATATATAATAACTTCTGCACTAGCAAATCTTTAATAAAAAGCTAATAACTATCCCCTTTAATGCTAAAAATCAAAATACAGCATATGATCCTTCAACAATCTGCCAATTAAATTGCAATTTTTACCATACAGTACATCAAAAATACTTCTGACTTGCACAAGTTCAATCCATCTATTTCCAATGATGAAAAGTTCAGAGTGCAGATCACCAAATTTATATTAAGCAACAGTGCAATAAAACGGGTACATAACACGTGTCTTCCTTGCCGTGCGTTATAAGACATGTGTTTTGGACCTTTTATTTTGCACTATTTCTTATTTTAGGGCTGATGGACTGCACTCTTTTCTCTTTTCTAGTGTCGGAAATAGATGGATTGCACTTGTGCACTTTTATTTATTTATTTATTTTTCTTAAGCCCATGGAGCGTGCTCGAAAACAAATCCCCTGTGAACAAAAAAAGTGAAACATGTAAAAAAGTGCACAAGGGTGCTTGGCCCTTCAATAAAGAAGGGGCCACAATTTCCCGACCCCCGAGGCGCAAGGCTCCTGACAGGGGTTGAGACGACTATGGTCCACCAACCCGAAGGACAGTGGAGCCCGATCCCCCGGGACCTGCTGAAACAGGTCCCACAAGTACTAGGTTGGGGGGATCTCCCGAAGAGAAACCCCCCAGTGGTGGGAGAAGACAGAAAACCCTATACAAGGGCACAGAATCTCCTCCCCAACGACAAAAAGGCCCCGAGGTACCTGCACCCTTAGTCTCTGTGGGTCTGCCCCTCTAGGCAGCACTGGAAGAACAGAGAGAGGAGACGGGGGTCCCTGCAGGGGGTGGTGACTGACAGGGAGAAGATTGTGTACTGAGTGGTCAGAGGTATGTGATTGCTCAGTTCTTGATCAATAGAACCGACGTGCGACAGCTGCAGTGTCACATATTTCCCTTATGCCATAATTTGACTTTAAAGTTGAAAATGGTAACATGGTAACATGGTAACATGGTAACAAGTACCTTTATCATCAGGTATTTCCTACCCACATCCATATTCTTAAGCCTCTGTCCACTACCCCCTTCTGCCTGCAGCCTCCTCGGATAAGATCACACATCTCAGAAGGCTTCAAGCAGACATTCCCAGTTGGTGCATCTCATGCATGTGCAGTAGGGTTCTGACTATGAGTTATCAAGAAGTCTCAGTTGGCTCGTGATTCTAAGATGGTGGTGCATAAATGGAAACTGCGCTGAAGACTTCAGGTTGTAGGTAGACAGTGCTGAACCTCTGGGGCTGGAAAGTATGGGGTCTATTCACTAAGCTGCCGTAGGCAGCCGAGTGAATAACCGACCCGAAGCGAAGTGAGCCGAACGCATCAATAGCAAACTAGCAGGTCCCTCTCTGTGGGTGCAATAGCTAGTTTGCTATTAGCTATTGCAAATTGAAATAGCCAATAGGAATCTAGCTATGCATTCCTATGCTGATTTTTGTTTTTTTTGCAGGGAAAGGTCGATCGAGCAGAGTGAACCTTTCTGGGAGAAAGTGTTTCTCTCCCGGGTGGCCGGGAGTCGTATTAGACTCCCAGAGCGTCCGGGAGAGTAATGACAGATGGCGTTCCTGGTTACCAGGTAACCAGGAACGCCATCTGTCATTACACACTGAGAACGCGGAGAGGCCGCTCGACTGAGCCGCTTGGCCAACTTATAGTGAATAGCCTGTACAGCAGCCCTTCGGTTCTACTGAACCGAAGGGGTCCTGGGGCCGAAGCTAGCGGAAGGATCAGCTGAAGCTACAGCTAGATCCTTCGGCAGCATAGCGAATAGACACCTATGTGTTTTTTTAAAAGTCATCAGCCCTTTATAAGTATTTTTGATATTTTGAAACACTGAAATAATGAAGAAGTAGGAAACTGTGGGCTCAATTGGAGAAAGCATAATATTAGGGATGCACCGATACCAAGTACAGTACTCGGTACAAGTACAAGTACAAGTACCGATACTTTTCCAGCTCCAAGACTAGACTAGAGAAAAATTCAAAAATTAAGAGGCAGCTGTCATTTGTAAGGACTATACGGAGCTCCTGGGATTTGTACATCTCTGTTTTAATGTATGATTTTGTTTTTATAAATATAAATAAGTGATGCATCGATACCAGTTTTGCGAGTATGAGTACTGGTACTTGCTGAGTACTTACAAGTATGAGTACTGATACATTTTTGTTTATTGTCATGTGACAGTTTTTCTAAAATAATACAGATTAATGATTTCAGGACAGTGGTGGAGCGCCAGAACAAGGTCCCAACTGCAACCCTGGTAGTTCTCATGAAAATGCCAAGTATCTGCACTGGTACTCGAAAAGTATTGGTGCATCCCTACATAATATCAATGTGAAATATTTTATATTTACCTGACAAAAAACGAAATATATTTTGTTTTATTTTTTTAGTCCTCATTATAATAAAGGAAAATATATAGAAAACCACTGCACCAATTATTGAGAAATACAGCACATGTAAATATCCTTATCAGTATGTGTTAGTGTATTGTAAAGTATATGTACTTTGTAATTAGGGCATCTATCTTTGCTCATTACATGTTCAGGATTAGCTTACTGCTTGTCAAGGCTACACAGTGATTGTGCTGCATTGCTCCTTCTCACAATGCAGGTCTAGCAGGGTTATTCACAAAAGGGTGAAGAGTTGGGAGAAGACAGGAGAAGTGAACAATCTAGGACAACATAGCTGAACTGAAAAGTGAGCAGAATTGGAGAATTTTTCCAAATCAGCTATTTTGGCCTAGATTGTTCACTGCTAACACAAAAGAGAAGTCTGCTAATACAAAAGTATTCACCCCATGCAACATGAAATATTTGTTAAGAGAGGGATGCTAAGCCAATGAAACTACCCTCTAGTGGCTAATCTACATAATTTATGTTTAATAATATATTCAATATATTTATTAACAAAAGTATGGAGAGCGGGCTGTAAATATGTGACAGTCAAAAAAAAGCTTTAAATGTTACAATAAATATGCTCTCCCTAAAAATACACAATTATTTAGTAACGACAAAGCAATGAGATTGTAACAAATGTAATGCAATGTCCATAAAACAGAAAGTAAAAGTAAACAGCATTTAAAGTCACTGTCAGCTGCATAGAAAACAACTTCTAGAGATTGTTCCTGAAAGTTGTTCCAGGCATCTGTGACAATACAGAGATTTTCAAGTAAGTGATCCATTACTTTTTACAATGAGAAATGATCTATGGTTCTATGGGAGTAGAGTAAATTCTCATTGTAAAGTGAAATTTTATTGAGCTTAGTAAATGAGGTGAAGCTATGCTCTTTATTTAAGAAGAAGAGTCCTTTAGTTTTTCCATAATCTTGTTACAGAAATAAGAAGAAATAGCAAATATAGAACCAGACAAGTACAGAACAAAACAGAGTGGCTTACAAAGCTCAGCAATATTAAAATGTGATCAATGAGCCAGTTGTTACAGAAATAGCATAGGATAACTGTCAAGCAAGCCTTAGAATACTGCAGTTTAGTATGCAGTGGAAATACTTAAGATGTCCAGTATATTGAAATATAGGAGATACGTTCAATAAAAGAGGACATTTATGATAATAAAGTACAGAGTTCTAGTAACTGCTAGGTCTACGTGAGGGTCATCAAGTCAAGTAGTTCCAATTTCCAATATTCCACGAATACTCATCTTTGGTTTGGGAGAACAGTGAAGGATAAAAACACAGTTAAGGGTTGCAAACACAACATTTTCTTTTCAAAATTATTTTCAACTAAGCTTCACCTCATTCCCTTTGCGATGTGAATATGCGCTAATTCTTTAGTAAATCAATCCCAATGCTAGATACAGTCGAAATGGTTTTAAATGGCAGACACCAATTCTTAAAAATGACAATGTACCTTGAGGTTTAGATGTGCTGAAAGGCTTCTGGGTTGGTTTTGCTGGCATCGTACTACTGCCTGGCTTAGATTTGGTGGTTGAATGCTTAGTCATGGGTCGAGCAGTGGTGACTTTGGAATTAGTTGTCCTTTTAATGCTGCTGATGGTAGTAACAAAACTTGTATGTGTTTCCACTGGTGTGGGTGCTGAGATGACTCCATGAATCCAATTTCGAACTTTGCTCACTCTGACATAGACCCCGGGTCTTCTAGCTTCAGCACAACCCACTCCCCAGCTCACAATGCCTGCCAAAAAGAATTTGCCAGATGGCTCTTCGCAAACTAGAGGACCCCCTGAATCACCCTGCAATAAAAAAATGACATAAATTCATACTTGCATAGTAATATAAAAAGAATGTTAACTTCCGTTTTGCCACTGGGGATTCTGCCTCCAGTAGCAATTACTCCTTCTACTTCCTCTGTGTTTAACTATTAAGTGATCTCATTCTCCCAACATCTTCCCCTCTACTGCACAATCTTGTCCTGCCTTATAGTAGCTCTTCTCCACCTCCCAGGATCCCTGCACTCCCTCCACAGCTGCTCCCAGGAAGAAGATGGCAGTAGCAGCCGCAGAGCCTGGCACATCCTAGCAACCTGCCTCCAGGTTGGCAAGAGAGCTTTATGGAGCTAGGTTTCTGCCACTGGCCAGCCTACCCATTCTCAGCACAGGGCTAATTACTGTATGTGACTACAACATTAGGCATGAAAGCCGCCAGAAATGTAATCTCATTTTCGTTTCAGAGCCATTAGGATTTTTTTTATTTTCCGTTTTAGTTATCAGACCAGAAATTCAGATCAGTCCGATATTCAGATTTCAGATGGATCCAATATTTGGTTTTCGTATCTAATCAGATTGAGTTATTCACATTCACAATTTTAAAAAAACAGCGTGGGGTAAGTGTGGGATAAGGCCCCCTGCCCGCAGACTGCCACAACCACTGGGCCAGGATTGTGGGGAAAAGGCCTTTGTCCTCATCAACATTGGGACAAGGTGCTTTGCCAGGGGGTGGGAAAATTTGTATGCATCCGAATTTTGGGTACCGCAAAATTCGTATTTGTTTGAATTCATTATTTTTTCCATTCGGAAATTCAGATGCATCCGAATTTCAGAATATGCCAATATTCATACGAATTTAAACTTGGAACAAAACTATTTCTACATGTTTATACCACATTGCCACATAAAATTCCTTGTCCCTGCTACCCTGCACACATATACCAGTTCCTCTGCGTCCCCACCAGGTTTCTGGCTCCATTTCACACACCTGCCCTTGGCTAGGACATATATGGTTAGATTGTAAAGCTTTGTCCTTCTTCATTGCAACTGCTATGCATCCGACCCTCATATCACCTTTTATCTCTATTCAGTACTGTTTGGCTTTTAAAGTATCTCTAGAAAAGAGATCCCTATTGGAGATCAATGGCAAATCATCATTAAAAAGCCAGACAGTATATTTATTTTGCAATATGTAGAATGACCAGCATATATTTAGGAAGTAAAGTATGTATTATTTCTAAATATTGAATTAAATATGCAAGGCATGTTTCTTTTTCAGAAATACATTTGCAATTCTTTTTTATTTTACAAGTTCAAAGTTGCAATTGAAATAATTAATTGTGTTCAAAATTGCCTTTTTCCATCCCCGGTTATCTGAAAGGATATGATGACATGTCTCAGGCTTGGTTTTTCTGTTTCCAATGTTCATGGCCCATTGCACATAGGGATCAAGGCTCCAGGGCAGCCCCTGCTTGTCTTACAGTCCCCATTCACACCTAATCCTACAGCCACTGGCTGGCTATACAAACAGCTTTTTGTGCTTCTACAACAACTGTGATTCTCACATATCCCCAGCTCTTTGTCTTCTGTCTCCTATCATTCTCAAACCTTTTGCACTGATTCACAAACAATAATCTACTAAGACTTTTTATGCCCAAATAACACCACATGGCAAATTTTAAATAATATTTTATCTACACCATTTTTAAAACAGGAGTAAAGTCTTTTAAGTTCACCAAATGGCCACAACTTCCCTTCATCCCATAGTTAATTTTTTGGGCCTTTGATCCAAAAGAGCACAACAGGAAGCCTGTATGAACTAAAATTTAAATGTTCATATTTGAAAATACATAAATGCATTTTATGCATTTTTTCATTTAACCTTTCATGAGTCAAGGACTATCTGTATACATCACATAAGTTGCTTGCATCCCATAAGCCTTACCCATACCACCCAACTGTCCCTCATATGGAACCAAATCCCTTTGCCCCTCTTTCCTCCTCAGTTGTCCCTTTTTTTTTAACTTGGATGAACATCAAAATATATTATTTAAAGAAGGACTCCAGAGGAAAATTTCCTTAACCCTTGCAGTGGGGCTACCCCTGCACTGCAGGGGTTAAGTGCTCGTTTTGGTCTAGGTACAAAAAAAAGTTATACTGACTCAAGCCTCTATTCATCTACTTATGTGCATTAATCCGCCAGCTGCCACTACCCAGCACATGTACGCACTTACCAGCACGTATATGTTAACCCTTAGCAGGCAGTCCCTAGTGCATGTTCTGTGTCCAGTGCCTGTGTGCTAATCCCTCAGCACCCAGTCTCCAGAGTGTAATTCCACACATTTTTTTAGTACACCACACCAAATGTCAGTTTTATCTCTACTAGCTCGGATCCAGTAGTAATCTCTAAGACAGGTTAACCCACATGTGTCAAACTCAAGGCCCTGGGGCCGAATCCGGCCTACCAGGCCATTTCCTAGACTTCTACTTTCAGATCTAGGTATTAAGTTATTACTAAAACCAGTGATAATTGAATGCAGAGGTAATTATGATAAAGATTAGATACATTTATATAGTCTTACAGGCCCTTTGAGGGCAACCATAATGGTGATGCGGCCCACGATTAAATTGAGTTTGACACCCTTGGGTTAACCTCTTAGAGGTTAAGGCACATACTTTGGGTACTGAGTTCTGAGAGATTATCCTGCATGAGCTGGATACTGGGTGCTGAGGGGTTAACATACATGCATGGGGACTGAGCACTGAGGAGATAATGCACATGGGCTGACGAATGGGTGCTGAGGGGTTATCATCACATATGCTAAGCATAGGATGCTGAGGAGTTAACACACCTGAGCTGAGGACTGGGTGTTAATGGGTTAATGCTTATATGCTGGGGACAGGATACTGAGGGACTAATACACACACACAGAATATTCATTACTGTACGGAAGGAGGAAGAGTTGGCATGCACATGTTCTTGAAGCTGATGACATATACTGCAAACAGGTCACTGAGGGGTTAGAACTGATTCACATCAGTGGGTGTCTTCTATTGCATCATAGGGTGTTGAGACACACTGTGCAAAGTTGTAACATGTCCTATTTATTTTTCATTCCACACAATGCACTGTATTTGTGTAAGCTGAGACAAAATGACATAGGGCACAACGCTGCTCAATGCAGCCCAATGTGGCTGGAGTGAACAGGCCCTTAATATTTATAGGTTGGGTGTAGGTGACTGTAGACTTAACAGTCATTCTATGGTGGCTGATCATTGATAGGTTAATGCACATACACTGCAAACTGGTCACCAATGGATTAATGCACATATACTGCAGACTGGTTACTAATGGGTTACTTATTGCACATACTGTACTCTGCATGTATAAAACTGGATAGAGCTCTTTGTACTTGAGAGGCATCTTACTGCTGGTATAGATACGAAAGAGTGAGGTGTGTCATTATACACTTACACAAACTCCGCAATGGGAAACTTACTTCTGCTGCTGAACTGTGTGTGAGTGCCAAACCTTCGGATTGTGTGTCTGAGTTCATAGTGCAATGTCTATGGGGAGGACCAGGCCCGGATTCCCCACAAGGCCACGAGGCCCGGCCTCGGGGCGGCAGGGCGCAGAGGGGCGGCAAGCAGGACTGAATGTAGAGTGAGGCAGACGATTTTTCGTTTACATGTGAAATCGGCGCTGTCGCCGATTTCACATGTAAACAGTGTGCAGCCTTCTCCCCCTTCCCCATGCACTTACCTCTCTCCTTTGGTTCGGTCCTCCTCCGCCGAGTCCCGAGTCTATGACTGCAGTGAGCAGAGCAGCAGGGTTAAAAGTAACCCTGCCGCTCCGTGTAGACTGTAGACAGTGAGAGGGGAGAGCTGTGCTCTTCCTCTCTCACCTGTCACAGAAGTTCCAGCACAGTGCTGTGCTAGAACTCCTGTATTAGAGGTGACAGGGTCAATAAATGGAACCTGTCACCTCCAATTGCTATCACACAGGGCATTGTTTTCTCCTGTGTGATAGCAGTAAAGTTAGGTGGGGGAAAAAATTACATTGATTAAAAAAATGTTTTAAATAAATAAAAATTTTAAAAAAATATGAAATAATTAAATAAAAAGGTAATGAAAAGGGGAGGACATGGACAGTGTTCAGTATGCAGTTTGTGTGGTTGGAGTTCTGGAAGAGAAACTAGAGAGTGTGTGCTGCAGGAGGGATAAAGGAGAAAAGCCAATCTCAATGAGGAAAACAAATGTGTGTGTGCTGGAAATTGGATCTCACTGGGGAAAGACCAGTATGTGTGCTGGAGGCGTGATGTCACTGGGGAAGGACCAGGAAGAGTCTGATGTGCATAGTGACAAAATTAAACACTGGCTTAGGCAATATTCTCAACAGATAACTGAAACTGTGCAAGCGAAGTTCTGATTCATGCATTATATTAGATTTTTAATTTATTAAGGCCAATAAATAACACACGGTAAAACTGATTCATGTTATAAAACCTTCAGAGAATCAAAAACATTTTGATCATTAAAATTTGTGAAAGCACAGTAATGAAAATAACATAAGGGGAACCAAAACCCTTGTATCTTTTTGCAGCCAAATATGGTTGCCTGTAGTTACCTTGTTGCTGCACATGTGACCAGCTATAATACCAGCCTTTTCAGAGCTTCAAAAAGCTCATATAAGTGCATTGGCAACTTTGACATTTATCACCAGAGGCATGCCTTTAACCTCCCTGGCGGTATGATTATGGAGGATTTTAGCATGCCAAAGCGGTACATTGTTTTTCATGGCAATGTGTTGTTTTATATTGTAGGCCTGTAATTCTTAGTAAATCTTAGGAATAACTCACCTAAATCTGTCCAAACAAGAGTCTAGTAGAACGGGCTCGTAGGGACAAGGTAAGTGACACTTTTGCACAATCCCGAGTGTGGCTCGGGGTTAGCGCTCTTGGTACTGAAAATTAACCCCGAGCCACACTCGGGAATACCGCCAGGGAGGTTAAAGTACATACACTGAAGGGAATGTATCAAACCTGGAGCAGACAAAATCTGGAGTAGCTGTGCACGGCACCTAATCAGTTTCTCTTTCATTTTCCAATTGTAACTGAACAAACTGAAAAGAGAAGCTGATTGGATGCCATTGGAAACTGCTCCAGATTCTGTCTGCTCCAGTTTTGATAAACTGTGTATGCATTAGTAGTCCAAAGATAAATGAAATCACTCCAGAAAACAACACTGGTATGCTCTAAATTGGGCTTTCTTTTTTGTAAACAGTTGGATCAGTGGGTTTAGTTCTACTTTAAATATAATGGGGGGGAATGTATCAAAACTGGAGCAGACAGAATCTGGAGCAGCTGTGCATGGCAAACAATCAGCTTCTCTCTTCAGCTTGTTCAGTTAACATTTGAAAATGAAAGAGAGAAGCTGATTGGTTGCCATGCACAGCTGCTCCAGATTTAGCTGCTCCAGTTTTCCAATTCCCCTCATTGAGTATTATGGGTAACAACGTATCAACTTGGTAAAAAGTAGTTTGTTATAATGAATCTCCAGCGCAAAGCTTTTGTAAAATGTTCTTAAAATAGGAATGCATTGGGAAAAAATTGTAGAGTGTCAAATGAAAATGGTATGCTTTTAAATGAAAGAAATACATTAAATGAAATAATCACACGCTCCTGGAGCTGCCGGCGTGCACGAGGCCGCCCTCGAGCACGTTACGGCTCCTATTTCCATCGCTTCTTGGGGTACTGATCTCTACCTGGTTCATTTCCCTGAATTTTGGGTTCCGCCCGCTCTGGTCTGGCTGGATGCACATGATACTCCTATATAATTGATTTCCTCCATCTCCTGAGGAAGCTTTGAGTTGAGACTCACATGACTCCTCAATCTCAATAGCGAGGGCTGGTTTGAATTAATTGAGAACCTTCTTGATTTCCTCTTCATGTATTGTTTGCTGTTTCTTATTCATCAAATGCTGCTATAACCCAGATCCACCAATTCTGGTTCTAGAGACATGTGCAATATTGACTAATCATAGATTATATTACTTGCCTTAATGCTAATATGGAGTAGAGTGATGTATAAGGAGGTATCGTGTTGGAGGTTCGATTTTAACTATCTATATATTAATTTTTCAATTATTACACAAATAAAGGAATATTTTTATACAAGGTGGATGTTTGGATTTGTCAATTGGTGCCTAAAAAAACCCCATCTTTGCTATTTGGTTTGTATCGGTTTCTCAAGGGTGTGGTGCCTATTACTCAGGTCTTGGTCACGACTTCTTTTGTTTCCACATGATCTGGCAGTTTATAGCTGGATCAGTGAGTGGTCATATGTTTGTAGGAACCTCGACAAACATATCTGACCTTCCCGGTCCAAACCAGTAGATACATTGAATTTAGACCAAGAAACAATTAAACATTGTGATTTCTAAATGTAAAGATGACCATGAAAGATGTGAAAAATGTTGTTTTTTGTCTCAGATATTAATTTCCAAATAGTGCATTGTTTACCTGACACGAGTCAATCTTGCCTTCCAGGTAACCTGCGCATACCATTCTGTCTGTTACCACATTGCTGTATAAACTGTTGCAGAGAGTTTGATCCATGAGGGCCACTGTAGCTTTCTGTAGAACTTCAGGTTTTACTACTGAAAGGAAAGAAGGTGCATCTTAAAGCCCAATTGAACTTTCAGTTTAAACCAGCTAAATTATCTCCAGGTGCAAAAAAAACCAAAATATGTTTAAACCTTTACAGTTCATTTTCTTTAGAGGTCAACCACAACCTGAGTAGAAAAGCCTGTCCCTGCCAGCACTCTGCAAAGAAGGAACCTTGGTTTCTCCGTGGAAGCAGCAGACTCTCTGCAGCGGTCTGACGTGCCCCCTGCTGAGTCCAAGCTAAATATCTCCAATCAGCAAGAAGCACTTTTCTGATTGCAGAGTTATAGGTCTGACTCAGAAGGAGGTGTGTTGAACTTCTACAAAGAGACCACTGCTTCCACACAGAGAGACAGTCCCTCCAAATGAGAGAGAGTTGGGAGGTATGAGGAAGTGGCTGTGGCTTTAGAAAGAAAATGGAATGTAAGACATTATACTCTTTTTGTTTTGATGCAGCTATAATGTTAGGGCCACGAAAGAAAAAGAAGAAAAGTGGCCCCATGGGATTGTTGCACCTATCAGCCATGTGTTTTTAAAAACTAATTATAGTCAAATACAGGTCTGTGGTTAATGTCATGTACATGTCTCTATGGGACTGCTTTGCTGGTTCTTTCTGCTTTGGCTTTCAGGTTACAAGCTGCCTGCTGTTGCTAGGAAGATTTACCTCAGTTGGTGGACAGACCATCAGTCAGCTAAGCACAGGATTGGTGACAGACTTTTGGCAGGAAAACAGCTGACCAATGAGTGTAACCTTTCACCTCTATAGTAACTCCTGTCACTAGACAGTGTCAGCAGTTACCTCAGGACTGCCAGCTGCACTCACCTCTGGATTAGCTTTAGAATTCCTTTTGGATCTTTTCAACTGCTTCCCTGCCCACCCTCTCCTTTACTGTACTTTCCCTTGTCGCAGTCAATCTTTATGGGGTAATGTCGCCCACTTTGTGGTAAATGGTAATTTGGTTGGTGTAAGTTATTGCTGCTTGAGTCTTGGTGACTAAGCATGGTGGTCTGTTAATGGTTAACAGTTTGGGTAATGTCGCCCACTTTGTGGGTGGACAGTGGTTGGTAAACAGTAATTTGGTTGGTGTAAGTTATTTCTGCTTGAGTGGTACTGACTAAGCATGCTGGTCTGTTAATGGCTAACAGTGGTTTTGTTTGGTATTTATTGGTTAAATTGATTAAAACCCAATAAAGGGGCTGCGGCCTTTAGTTTTTTCACAATTATTGTTGTGTTTTACTTTTTTATTTAGGTTTATTGTTATGGTATGATGGGTGTCAATGGGGTGTACAATCCCATGGATTTAGCTTAACTGAAGATGCAATCGGGCTTTCATTTGTTAGTTCACAGTAGAAGTTAGTATGGGCATTGCACAAAGTGAAAAGTAAGACAATGCAATAATACATGACATTCTTAATTATAACATGAACATTTATTAGGTAATAACTATAATATTCAATGCATTATATGGAAACTTAGTTTGCATACCTAATGGGGTTCTCTTTAAAACCGTTCAGATAGCTGTTTCTAAGAAAATATCCTGCAATCATCTTTCTACTTCCCAAATTCAAACAAGTAATACATTACATTTTATTTTGCCAAACTATCTTTCAATTACTAGTATTTTCTAAAAGAGCATTCACTGATAATTTGCAATGACAGTCATGAAAAAAATACAGGGCAGTAATCTTTAACAGTAACCAACATCAAGGCCTTAGATGCCAAAATGGTTTACTCCAGACTCATTACCAAATTAGACCTAGACCCCCACCTCTATACCCAAAAATGCACAGCTGACCTCAATGTCATGCGTAAGAGGAAGACCAGGTCCAACTAAGCCTGGGCAACAATAAGGTCTTGATCACTAAATGTCACAGTCCTTGAAACAAATTAAAAGGTGCTTTTTTGTTGGTGCCTAGCCCCCCTAAGAGAGCTAAGTTTACCCCGGCTATCCTCCTCACTGCATTTGAGGATGCACTAAGCTGGGCTCTCATTCTTGGTGGAACTGCCATAAAGTCCATATGTACTGGACCAACATTTTTCATTATCTTCTTGGGCATTAATATTTCTCCAGACCTCAGCTTAGGAATCATAAATAAACACCCCCCACCAGATTTCACAAATGTTCTGTTCAAAAACACAGGTACTAAAAGTAGCCAAACAAAATATAGAAAAACTAAAAACAGAATTACACAAGCCATTATACACAAAAAGATTGAAGCTACCTTAGCAGACATACTAAGATATGACTGCCAGGCTTTGACAGCACCCTTCTGGAACCCACCTTTCCTGTCAGAGTGCATGATACTATAAAACACTTTGAGAAGCCCCATCCTCTGGCCTGGACTACCAAAACCTCACCTCCATCACACCCTCACCATCCTTCCTACTCCCCCCATGTCTGTCAGACAGCCCTTTTATGCATATGTTCATCCCTCTCAGAAAAGCATTTAACCTGACAACAAGATTTCTATTCTCATGTTTTACCCTACATGACAATGTACTGCTGTTCATCTTAAGATTTGCCTATCTTGTTAAACGCTGTTTTTTCAGAACCTAAAAAATCTGATTAAATCAGTCAAGGCAACTGGACTTGCTGTATTTTTCTTGAAGACCAGTATTTTTCTTGAAGATCCAACCAGCTTTCTCAATTCAGAATGGAGAATCTAGAATCAGAATCAAGAAAAATACTGGTCTGCAAGCAAAATATAGCAAGTCCAGTTGCCTTGACTTATTTGTTACAGATATACCATGACCTGGATGAATGAGAACCTTCACAGACACTCTGAGGCCTCATTAACACTGAGCGATTCGCAAATCGCGCAACATTGCATTTTGCGTGATATTGCGCGTTTGTCGCACGATATCGCGCAAATGCTTGCATTGAGCAAGCTAGAATCGCGGCAAAATCCGCTTCAAAAAGGGTCCTGCTGTAGCGACGCACAACCCGCGACAGCGACGGACAGAGCTCCATTGCCATGCATTGGAGAGCGATATCGCGCGGTAAATAGCCGCGATATCGCCGGAATTACCGCGCGATAAATCGCTCAGTGTGAATGTGGCCTTAGACCAATTGCACTCCCAGTTTACTCTTTATTAGTTGCTCTATATCAAAACCTGTCTGGATCTTTTACTATGGTATTTTCATAGCTAAGTTAATAAAGTTTTTAATTTATATAATTAAATATCCATATGAGCTACTAAGTAGACAAACTAATGAGCTCTTAAAGTAGATAGTTTTAGATATATATGGACAGTATGTTGTTTCAGATCTCCATATTATACAATCTTTGTTTTATAATCATTATCCTTACATAATGACCTGAAATCTTAACCAAAGAACAATGGGCAGAATTATGGCTAGCTATACCAAGGTCTATAATAACACATGTCTTACAGTTGTCTTCCTTGAGGTATCCCCAGCCAGTGATGACACATTTCTTGCCCATAGGGAAGACGTGAGTGGCAGCAGGGAGGCAGATCGGTTGGGTGTATTTGTTGAATCGTAGTTCAGAATCCAGTTCTAGAACAGCCACATCATAGTCTGCTGTATCTGGGTCATAAGATGGGTGCTTAACGATGTTTTTGATGTAAGCCTTCACTGCGCTGCCATCTAAGCCACTTAAAGATGTAGATCCTATGTAAGCCACCCAAACAGCTGGATCCTGAAAACTGAAAAGTACTTGTAAATAGAGGACATGGCAAAATGTAAAAAGGAAAATGATGCCACAACAGTAAGGCAGTAGCATTTTATATAAAACCACAATTTTCGCACTTTAAAGGAAATGTATAGTATTTTCAATGTTTTCATTTTAGATATACTGTATATGTGAAAGAGATCAGCTTGATGTTAATAATCTTACTGACCTGTGTTAATGTATAAAAAAAACTTGTGAGTATGTACAGTTTGTAATTATATATGAATGTGGAGACATCCATACTGGCTTACTACATGTACATGCTCCACTTCCCGCTTTGCAGTACTACACAGTAGTTCTGCTTTTACATTTCTTTTCATAATCCTTGTCTAT
Organism: Nanorana parkeri; assembly: GCF_000935625.1. Taxonomy (NCBI): domain Eukaryota; kingdom Metazoa; phylum Chordata; class Amphibia; order Anura; family Dicroglossidae; genus Nanorana; species Nanorana parkeri. The sequence goes on from NW_017306889.1 coordinate 42,603, forward strand.
GGGTTGGCCGATGGAAAACAATGCACTCTACATGGCTGATATCTTATCTTAACATTTGTAAAATCAGAAATGAATATGTTTTGGACTCCCAGGGCTCTTTCCGTCTATTGGGGTCTATATGGGGTCTATTCACGAAGCTGCCGAGGGCAGCCGAGTGAATGACCGATCTGAAGTGAAGTGAGCCGAACACTGTTCGGCTATTCACTTCAGGCTGGTACGGCTGATTTTAGCCGTACATCGGCTGAAATCAGCTGTACATCGGCTTGCTTCGAGTGGCTTTGGGTCGGCCGAACATGCTCAGCATG
>NW_017306889.1:42924-69874 GCF_000935625.1 Nanorana parkeri
GCTCGGCCACGATCGGGAGCTGTACGGGCTATTGTGAATAGCCCGTACAGCACCCCTTCGGTTCTACTGAACCGAAGGGGTCCTGGGGCCGAAGCTAGCCGAAGGATCAGCCGAAGCTACGGCCAGATCCTTCGGCAGCTTCGTGAATGGACCCCTATGTGTTTTTTTTGGAAAGCAAGTGATAATGTTTGGGTTTGGAGATAGTGGTAATAGGGGCAGACTCCTGATTTCCTTCAGTCTATAATCTTTTCTGCTGTATAACCTACCTAAAACAGACTTTAGCTCAACTTTAGGTATTTAGGCAAAGTCATTGTAGTAGCCTATCCACTGTGCCTCTAGTAGTAATTTACAAATCTGTTCATTTAATTCAATAACAAAAATAAGCAGTTAAAAGTGTAAAATGTAAAATCAAATATGAACCCTTCCCCAATGTATCCAAAGTTATACGTTTGTGCTGGACTTGGACTTAAAAATAAGAAAGCACCACAAAGCTTGAAAAATTAGTTTGTGCAAAGATAATATATTTCAAGCCATGATAATACGGTATATGTCACTTAAAATAGATGTAGTGGCATTTAATGAATGCATAACTGATGTAAGGACTGTTTTTTGTAGAACTCTACCATGAGCCTAGTTTTTAAATAATACAAACATTATCATAGAGTTTAGGTAAAGCTCTGAAATATAATTTCAGAGAGCATAATAACTACAAATAAAATACTATTTTAGGCTAATATTCGGGGACTATGGTATTTAATTCTTTAGGAGTACAAATATCCCTTCAGTTTTTTTAAGCAGGCACTCTAATATATAATATATTTTTACTATTTATCATTATCTTTAAAGAGACCCTTCGCATTGTGGAAGATTTGGAAACAGAGCTGTACTTACTCATTAAAGCAGTGAGCAGCAGATACCAGCCACTTGCCACTTATGATTGTCGCTCCACAGAAGTGTTCATTGTTCTCCCTTAAACTGACCTGCCATGGGAATTCTCCCTTTGCAGCATCTGACCCACCAACTATTCTGTTTGATTTCTGCATTGCAGGACGTGATCCACAATCTTAACAATAAAGAAAACAGAAAGAATTGAAATATAAAATCATCATATGGCATAAACAACATGAGCCAAATTCAACAGAACTTCACAAACTAGAGCAGAAGGACTACTGAAAATACTGTAAGGGAAATTGATGATAAATCTGTCTAAATAGTTGATGATGATAACTTACCTGCTGGTAAAGTGGGTGATGATGATTATAGCATTCATCCTGTCTAATGCTTGATGGATGATGACTGTTCTGCCTGTTTACAAGAAGCTAATTCTGCATTTTGTTTTATCGTTCTCGAAGCAGTGCCGCCCCCCATCCACAGCAAGGCCCTGCCTGCTTGTGCTGCTGAGGTACTATTCTGAGGTAGACAATATAATTCAGTATAGCAATGTATTGATCATACCGAACTGCCCTCTGCTTTATCTGTCTGCATGTCTAAAAACTTGTAGAGAATGGGTATTCTAGCCTGGAGCAAAGGTATTTCTGTAGCGCAGAATTAAAATATAAAAAAAAAAAAAACAGGTGAATGTAAACTGCTATTAAACCATTTCTGATTGCAGTATTTTTTATAATATCTCCATTTTCATAGTATCTAAACCCCATACAAAACTACATGTAGCTCTAGGAACCTAAGGAATCATTATAATCACACATATGGGCCAACGTTACGTCTAAAATGAGCTGGGTTATTGTTAAGAGAGACTCACTGCAGTTTTTCTCATCTGATCCATCTTTGCAGTCGCGCACACTGTCACAGTCTGGATTTTGCTTGACAATACACTGGCTATTCTTGCAGGAATACACTTGAGGTGGGCAACTTCCTGTTGAAATCAAAGGTTTATTGCAGCGAAGTGAATATGATACTTAAAAAAAATGACAAGTATAGTTAATAAATGAAAGGGAATTACAGCACAGTGACAGAGAAAGAAACATCTATGAAGCTTTTATTGTTGTCTATGTTCTCATTTAGGAGATTTCCCCTCACTTCTTGTCCCAATGTCCACACCAGAAGGTAATGTCAGGTCTGATTAGTGTCACCTGAACAGTTGTCCATATTGTGATATGTCCCCTGTACTCCTGTTCCAGAGACAAATCTATATTTTTTAGTTTTCCCTCACTATGTGTCATACTTACAAAAGTCAGGATAGAACATGAGACTAACTGTATCAGAGAGCGTCAAAGCCGGCTGTAAATACATAACAGAGGCTCTATTCTTTTTCGCACTCTATTTAAAAATAGAAAAAGAGTTGTGACTGGAGCTCCTCCGTAAATAGCATATAATTTTGAATCAGTAAACTTTTTTTTACCAACTACTTTGCATTTTATGACCCATCTCTGACTGGCTACCAGTATTTCAGAAAAGGCCAAAGTGTGAACCAGAGGGGAATTAAAATGATGCTGTCTATCAATATACCACACATGTTTAGTTAAAAATTCAATACAGTTTTAAACCCCATCCTGTTCTATCAAAATTATTTCCCCAAACTCCTTTTCGTCCATGTCAAATTCTCAAGTAAAGCCTTTCTACTGAATAGGAAAAAAGGGAAACCTGCCACAAGAGAAATACTGTGCTGCCATTTCCGCAGATCTATGCTTTGTTTTGGTACATTAACTCCCTGGTGGTATGATAATCCAAGTTTTTTTTCTATTTTTTACTTTTGAATTACTCGCCTGTTCCGCCCCCCTGCAATGCCGGCTCTCGCAGGGAAGGAACACGGAAGATGCCCGAGTGTGGTTCAGGGTTACCACTTTTGGTACAGAAAATTAATCCCGAACCACACTCGGGATTACCGCCAGGAAGGTTAAAGCCCCATTTTTTGCTTTTTGCTTACCTTGTAAAGCAAAGTATACTCACATAGGTCCTCCTTACAGGTCCCTCAACGGTACTATTTCCAGTTGTGTGGGACAGCTTATCCAGTGCTACAAATGGTGCCTCACTAAACAGGTCCCTACTGTCCCCTTGTGATGACTAGGGAGGAGCACAGGCTTCGATGGAATCCAGTTACATACCTGAGCACCTCCAAACACAGAAGCAGCTCCTCATAAACATGGAAGGAAGCTCTTTCCACCCAATGCCACCCAATCAGCTCCAGCCTATGTGACTATATAAGGTAAAAGTCAGCACAAGCATCATGTCCCTTTGATTACACTTGGTAAGTAAAATGGACATTTAGATAAGTTAATATTTCAGGAACTCAGATTTGTTTACGTACTCTCTACCTGATATTCCTGATATTTTTTCTTTTTCTGTGGTTCATTTACCCATCGTGGTCATGTTAACAACACACATATTGTCATAATACTCTCACTATTTTAGGTAAACATGAGTGGTATTTGTGTATTTGTATTCTTTTGAGATTGGTAAAACATCAAAGACCTAAAAACAAATCTGATTTCAAATCTAAAGCAAATCGTTTAGCATTAGAAAGAGTGGGTGGTTAGAAGCTCTTTCTGGCTTTTATTGCTGTCTGTGTCTCCTCTGGGGAGATCCACTCTCTCTGTTTGACCTGGTAACCACTGTCTCTCTGAAACATAAAGTGATGGAAAATCCAAGCCTTTACAGTTGTCAACCAAACAGGAGGGGAGTAGAAGTTTTATAATGTGGACACCTGTTCTGGTTTCAAGTCTTTAAAAACAGATCTCCGTTCTCTTTGGAGAGGTTTTCTTTCACTTCCTATAAGTCTAAAAGTGAAGGGAAATGCCTCTAGTGAGGAAAGAAGACAGCAATAAAATCTGACAGGGGTTCTAACCATTCCATACTCTATTTAAAACTAATAATAAAAAGTATTGGCTGCAATTTAAAGCATGGAATGAATTGAATTGAGACACAATGAAGTATTGACCGAGGAAAACCAAAATTCTATAGACGGTGGTAGCAGCAGTATATTGGTTAAACAATATGATATAAGATGATGGTCAATTAGTGGCCCAAGGGGGTATATAGAAGAGATAAGGAGTTATGTGACTTATTATTTTAAAAGTGTTTTTTTAAGCAATGAAATAGGATACACAATTTAATTTTTTTTAAAACAATGTCTCAAGGACCCCCAATTTTGTCATATATAGATTGTATTGATTGAACTAGGGGTGTGGTGACCAGATCACCCAGCAACCTAAGGTAGATTTGTTAATTTGTAGTAAACAATTAGCTTTAAACTTTAAATTTGGAAAGAAAAGTTATACAATTGTCACCCAGGAAAGATGAATATGACATAATAGTTTAGCAGCTTACCTGACTTCAGTCCTATAGAGTAGAATGACAATCCTTTATTATCTGCATAATTAAAGTGACATAAAAAACAAGGTCAGTTCAGCGATTCTCAGATATTGTTGGAAAAGTGTCCAGATGATAATTGACTTTAGCAGACAACATGATGTACTGTGCCATCCTTCTTTGTAGGCTACAATAAAGCTTCCAGTGAGTTTCCAGGAGCTTAGAATATGATAACAGTAATAGTGGAACTAAAGCCAAAACGTTTTTTTTTTAATTTTAGATAGAGTAAGGGAGGGTTATAACCCCCATCATTTCTTTTTGCCCTCTGTGATTTCCCTTCACTTTCTGTCCTATAGCCACAATAGGAAATGAGAAGAAATCCCTCCAAAGTGAGGAAAATCCCTGGAGGTCAGCAGGGTCACCAGAACTAGTGTGCCCATTGCAATGTAACCGGAACACAGACAGCAATTTAAAAAAAACAGAACGGGTGTTCTAATCTCTTTCCTACTCTATCCAATTTAAAAGTTTGAATAAAAGGTTTTGGCTTCAGTTGCACTTTAATAACAGTCCTCATGGCAGCAGTCTACCAAAGGGGTCAATTAAGTAGCTTGGTGAGGCTTGGTTAGCCTTAAACAACGTTAGCAATTTTTTCACATTATTAATAGATATCTAAAGCCAAACTTTTTTTTCCCATTTCGAAAGGAGCAGGAAATGGTTGAAATCCCTGTTCAGTTTATTTGCCATTTGTGCCCCATTGGGGAGTTTCTCTTCACTTCCTGTCCATTAGAGACAAAAGAATGTGAGAGAAAAACATACCAAAGTGAGAACAATACACCCTTACACAGTTTTTGCCTGAACAAGTTTCCCAACAGGGAGATTTCCTCTCCCTTGCTGATTTTTGATTCCCCATTACTTTCACTCAATGATCAAATAAAGAGGGCGAGTTTCCCCAGAGGGTACACAGATTGCAATAAAAACCTGCCAGTAGTCTAACTCTTCCCTACTTTATCCAAAGTGAAAACAAAGTTCTGGCTTTACACTTTAAATATACCTGACAGGCACACATGCAAGTAGTACTTCAGCTAGTTTCTGAGCATTAAAGGAACTGTCTGTGGGGAAACGTTTTTTCCCCATAGTTCTCTTTTGGGTCATGGGAGGACATATACTGTGTCCTCCTGTGACCCAAAACTCAGTATATAGCGGGCTATTGTCTCTATATGCTGAGAGCGCCGCAGCTGGGACGGATCCCAAAAATACTGTCGAGATCCACCCAGCTGGCTGATTGACCGCTGGCTCTGCCCACCCCCTCCCCGTCCATCCCTCCAGTTAGCACTGGAGGATCGGAGAGGGGAGGGGGGAAGCGGTGACTGACAGCCGCCGCTCTCTGCAGGGGGATGATCGGTAAGTGAGCGAACGGCGGTATGTTTTCGCCCACTTCCCGATCAATAAAGCCAATGTGTGTCAGTTTCAATGTAACACGTCGGATCTAACTATGGGGATGAGTGTATTTCACTGACTCCATAGTTCTCCTTTAAGGAGAGTTGGTGACAACCCCATTGCTGCTTCACCTGACCAGATCACATGGATTTTAAATTCCTGATAATGAAAATGTTTAATTATACTAAATTATGCTAATACAATGTTTAGTCAAAGTCCCTTTAAATTCAAATTTCTTAGGAAACATTGCCTGCTGATATACAAATGCAGGGCCAATTCACACTTGGGCATTGTGGTAACATGCGTAATTGTGATAACGTGCCACCACAATGCGTGACAACACATTTGCTTTATGTGCAGTGTATTACAGTGCCATTCACTTCAAATGGCACCCCAACACATTGTACAATAGAGCCCAATGCACTGCAGTGCACCACAACATATGCACACTGTTGCTAAAAAAGAGTGATGTACATTTTTTCCTCCATTTTGATGCATTGGCAGCCTATTCATAATGAATGTCAACATGTACCATTAACGTGTGTAGTAAAAATCACGTATCAAAAGGGGATAGACAGTAGAGGACTCAGCCCAAAAAAGTCCAATCATGTGTCTTTCCATTTTGCACCATTTGCAGAATGCTCACTGAAACTTCCTATTCCTGAAGGTAAAGCCTTTTGTCTTGAGTTTGAGTTGTAGTCCTTCACAGAAAGCAATAGTCTACACTTCCAAGGTCATGAATATGATGAAACTGCCTTTGAATAGTTCTCTAGGGCAGTGTTTCATTAAGGCAAGATATACTTATGTCAATGTTCAGACCTCTAGACATTATAAACATGGACTTCTACTGTTCTTAGAAAGAGAGTTATTGTTCTCTATTAAAATTCCACATGCAGGCTGCTCCTTAATCATCTCTCACAATCGTTCTTGGCATGAGAATAAAGAACATGCCCTCCACAGCCATTGCTCAGATTACAGTGCAGTGTTGGCAAATGTTCAATGTCTTTGCTATTCCTGTCCCCCCTACTCTTGTTCTTTACGTATTAACCCTGTTATTACAACAGTTCTGTAAAACATGGTAAGTACAACACAAAGAAAGTATTCAACATAATTCACTTCTACAGCATCTTGTCATACTAGGTTTAAAAAAGGCTTTTTGTATAAATGTATACTAATATGCATTATGGTACGCTGTGCTGCCAAAAAGGCTGTACACAAGATTTTTGGTCTGTTGAGGTGCATTAGACAGCCCATTCTTATTACCATACTTACCACAATTTTCCTTTCCTGACAGCTCCATGGCAGCACATTGTGTGCTCTCATGGAGCTGTCGGGAAAACAGGAAAATTGTGTTACCATACTTACCGCAATTTTCCTTTCCTGACAGCTCCATGGCAGCACACAATGTGCTGCCATGGAGCTGTCGGGAAACATTAATGTGCCGCAGCCGACGGGGTGAGTGTGAATGGATCCCTAAAATGTGAATCCGTGAAAATGTGAATCTGAATGGACCCTGAAGATTAATTTACACCTTTCTGTGTGCATTTTCATGCGTTATGAACAGTCATGTGATTTTGCGTACTGCCATTGTCATTAATAGGCCCTATAAAGTGCATTGATGCATCCAAAAACAGACAGCGCATGTCAATGTATTGCACAGATATAAACTAGCACCACTTAAAGCATTAGCATCTGTGCACATGCACCACTGCCACAAAGTTGTGAATGGGCCCCTTAAACTAGGGTTGCCACCTTTCCGTCAACTGAAACCCGAACACTCTAGCGCCGCGCGCGGCTATTTTTTGGGGAGAATATATAGAAAAGAGGCAGTCAGGGGAGGGAGTAAGGAGACTGGCTATAGAGGACTACAAATACCAGCAAAACATTATACAGCAATACAAAATAATATGACACTACATACTCTGTGCTGTTCCGGGGTGGCGCCCTGATGTCTCCAGGGTCTCAGGTGACCTGTGTGGGCTCTCACCAGGGCTGTGCGGGCTCTCAGGTGGACTCCACGGGCTCTCAGGGGGACTCCACGGGCACTCAGGGGGACTCCACGGGCTCTCAGGTGGGCTGTGCGGGCTCTCAGGTGGGATGTGCGGACTCTCAGGTGGGCTTTTCGGACTCTCAGATGGGCTGTGCGGACTCTCAGGTGGGCTGTGCGGACTCTCAGGTGGCTGTGTGGGGTCTCAGGTGGGCTATGTGGCCTCTCAGGTGGGCTATGCGGACTCTCAGGTGGGCTATGCACACTCTCAGGTAGGCTAGGGGGGCTCTCAGGTGGATGTGTGGGCTCCAGGTGGGCTATGCGGGCGCTTAGGTCGGCTTTGAGGGCTCTGAGGTGGGCTATGTGGGCTCTCAGGGCCCCTACCAGGGGTGGACTGATTGTTCAGGCATTCGGGCACTGCCTGAGGGCCAGCAGCCAGGAGGGGGCCTTCTGACCTCTGCATCCCTGACTGAACCTGGCTGTAAAGGGAGCAGCATTGCAGAGGTGAAAAACGGAAACAAGCTGGTGGTAAATGCCAAGCTGGAGGTGAAGAAGCTGCAGGAACTGGGCAGGAAGCTGGAGAAGCAGAACGAACAGCTCCGCGAACCGAGCCAGCGCTGTCAGCAACTGCACTGCCAGCCCACACATGCTGCTGCCGCCTCCCCCTCCTGCAGTGCATCAGCTGGGCACATGTCTGTCCCAGCCCGCCACACTTTGCCTGCCTAGCCTGGTGCCCACTCTGCTCTGTGGGAGCCTGGGTTACTTTAAGAGCAAGCAACCGCCAGCCTCCCTCAGTGCCACAGAGGGGCCACTAGCTGAACAGGGGCCACCACAATGCTGGACAAAGTGGACATCCTGGACCAAAACTGAATAAAGCTTTGTTTATTTTATTTGGCCTTTTTTATGCATTAAAGACCCTCTTTTCCTCTTTTTTTTTCGGCCTGTGGTGCTAGAATCTCTGTATCCTGGACCTGAAGGATGGCTATGGAAGTAAACATGAGGAGAGCTGTTACATGCTACTTTGAGGCTCTGAGTATTTGTGAACTGCAGTTTATCTACACCAGGACAGACTATCAGGTCTGAAGCAGAGTCTTAGATATGGGTATGGCAAAATCCATGTCCTCTTAAATGTTTATCTAGAAAATATTATAACTAGGGATGAACTGAAATTTCTGCTGCTGAAACATTTCGACCAAAAATGCCACTTTTGGCGAATTGCCGAAAGTGCCATGAGAGACAAAAATGCAGCTGAAAATTCAGTGTTTCCCTGACTTCTCTCATCGCTGGGCTGTATGCCTTCTGATGCCATGGCCGGGCCCAGCGGGGAGGAGAGAAGCTTTCAGGATGCCGAGCGGAGCGGGGTTGTGACAGCTGTATCATTGCAGGAGGCAGCGTTCTCCTTCTGTACCTCCCGGCTCGTCCTCCTTGTTTCAGGATAGAGAGCGGTGAGTGGAGGAGAGCACTGTGATCTGTCACAGGAGCAGGAGCTCTCCTCCCCCACCACACGCTCGGCCTCCTGTGACAGCCAATTCAGAATGGAGAGCGGTATGCAAACACTCACCGATCAGCTGATCGGTGAGTGTTTGTAAATAACTTGATATAGTGTGCTTACTATATCCCAGTTATGAATGAATAGGAAGTAATCTACATCACTCTCTGTCCATTCATGATTGTGGACATAGTAAGCACACTATATCCACATAGTATGAAGGTACAGGAACACTCAGGATAGAGGCTTCAAGGGCTGCAGAATAAGCGATTGTGTGTCCTCAATCTCTTTTTCTATTGTAAAAAGGAAATATCAGAGGTCTTTTTAGACTCCTGATATTTCCCTAGAGCCCCCAGCAGTAAAGTTAAAAAACTAAAACTAAAATAATGTAAAAATCATTAAACATTTTTTAAAAGATTGGAAAAAAAATGTAATTTTTGGTTTCGGTCTGACAAATTTTTAAATTTCGGTTTCGGTCTCAAAATTCCATTTCGGTGCATCCCTAATTATAACTCTTGTAAAAAAATATATTAGAATTCACAAAAGAGTTCAGTCACCATATAAAGGCACAAGGTCATAGTCCAAATGCATTTATATCAACCCCTGAACTCCTGGAAAAATCTCTATTTACTGCAGCCAGTTGACAGACACTGGGGTTGATTTACTAAAGGAGCAGAAAATGTTGCCTTAGCTTAGTGAATACGGTGAAGCTATTTTCACGTTTAATAACCAGTCTTGTGCAAGGGAATTTTAAAAATGGGGTATTTGCTTGCACATAATTGGATGATTGAAGTGAACATAGCTTCAGCTTATTCAATAAGACATTATAAGTGAACATTCTCTGTGCAAATTGAACATATATTTTCCAAGATGAACATTTCTTTTGCTCAGTGAACAGTCTTTTTAGTAAATCAACCACATTGTGTTAATCAGTGTCTATCAGTCTATCAGTCTTGAGGGGGGGGCAGTGCCTGGGGGACAGGGGGACAGCAGGTTGTATAAGTGTGCTGGCTGGCAGTTTTCTGATGCCTATAATGCAGATGTGTGTGTGCATACTCTGCAATTATTGCTCCTGACTTCTGCACTTTGCGTTATTTGCTCCAGACCTCTGCACGCTGCTTTATTTGCTCCGAAACTCTGCATGCTGTCGTATTTGCTCCTGACCTCTGCACTCTGCCTTATTTGCTCCTGACTTCTGCACTCTTCCCTCGTTACTCCTGACCTCTGCATGCTGCCTTCTTTGCTCCTGACCTCTGCACACTGCTTTATTTGTTCCTGACCTCTGCACACTGCCTTATTAGCTCCTGACCTCTGCACTTTACCTTATTTGCTCCTGAACTCTGCAAGCTGCCTTATTTGCTCCTGACTTCTGCACTCTGCCCTAGTTACTCCTGACCTCTGCATGCTGCCTTATTTGCTCCTGACCTCTGCACACTGCTTTATTTGCTCCTGACCTCTGCACACTGCCTTATTAGCTCCTGACCTCTGCACTTTACCTTATTTGCTCCTGACCTCTGCACGCTGCCTTATTTGCTCCTGACCTTTGCACGCTGCCTTATTTGCTCCTGACCTTTGCACTCTGTCTTGTTTGCTCCTGATCTCTGCACGCTGCCTTATTTGATCTTGACCTCTACACTCTGCCTTATTTTCTCCTGACCTCTGCACTCGACCTTATTTTCTCCTGAACTCTGCATGCTGCCTTATTTGCTCCTGACCTCTGCACACTGCTTTATTTGCTCCTGACCTCTGCACTCTGCTTTATTTCCTCCTGACCTCTGTACTCTGAGTTACTCCTCACCCCTGAACTATATATATTACATACTTCTGATCCCTATACGAAGGCTCAAGTTTTAAATTTTTCCACGCAGGTTTGCCGCACCCACAATTTGCCACATGTGCCGCCTCATTCCTCTCCTTTAGGTGACTAAGGGGGGCCTAGCCATGTATGCTGTATGGGGCCCCATCATTTCTAATGGCGGCCCTGGTTTCACCTATCGTTGCAGGTGGGCAATTTAAAAGATATCGAAGCAGCAACTAGTATTGCCCAGATTGGGTTAGCAATACAGTCTACATATTTCTCTTATACATGTTACTGTAAATATACTAGCACAAAGTGTTGTGCACTAACTCACAGAAATAGGCTAGTAACGGAGACTAATGAAAGCTGACTTTTGATTAGCCGCTATGATTTTCATGTGTGATATTTCCTACTGCTTCCAATTATATGCATTGTGGCACTAAATAAGTGTAGTGATATAAAGAAAATAAAAGCTTTATTGCATGAATAAAACTTTACCTTGGTATATGTATAAAGCTCTTTTAGGGTATTTTTGTCTTAAGTACTTCCATTTACTTAAAGTGTATGTATTACCACAACCTTTTTTTTTTTTTTGCTTTGGATAAAGTACAGAAGGGTTAAACAAACAATTTATCATTTGCTGTTTGTGTCCAGTTGGGGAGATTTACTTTACTTTCTGCCACGATAAAGCGATGGGAACTGAAAGGAAATCTCTACAAAGTCAGGGGAATTCCAATTATCCCCCATTGGAAGATTTACCTTCACCTCTTGTTTTGGTGACAGCTCTGACATTCTAGATTTCCCATCACTTTCTGTCTCTGTGATAATGGTCAACAGGACAAATATAGGGTGTAAGTCTATACATGGGATCGATAATACGAAATGAACTGCACTCCATACAGCATGCAGACCTTGGATGAAAGGTTGGTGCTTGAAGTGACAGCACGGATGGCGCCGTGTCAAATACAGTCCATATTAGAAGTCACCAGCACTGTGCAATGCAATGATATGTGCAAGAAGTAAAGCACTTTTTATTAAATTGTCACATGCGTCATACAACCAACGTTTCGGGGCCATGCAGGGTCCCTTCTTCTGGGCGACATAGTGACCTTGTCTGACGTTGGCTGTATGACGCATGTGACAATTTAATAAAAAGTGCTTTACTTCTTCGTACACATCATAGAGTGCTGGTGACTTCTATTATGGTCTATACATGGGAGACACACACGCAACGATAGAAACCTGCCCGGGTGGTGTGGGAGTGTCCTAACATTTCCCTATTTCATCCAAAACTTTAAAAAAAAGGTTTTGATATACATACGCAAGCAGTAGATATATGCAAAAACTTTTTTTTTTTTTTAAACCTTTTGAAACAGGTTTAAACTTACCTGTGTCTTTCGCCGCGCGCTTCCGTCCGAACATCTGAAGAGTCTCGGGCGGCCACAAAGGATCTTGGGGCGGGTGCATGCGCAGTTCAGATGTTCGGCCGAAAGACGAGGAGAGACACAAGGTAAATCTATGGAGCAGCGTGCACCTGCACAGACTGCGTGGGACATGAGCGAAGAGGGGGACAGAGGAGTCAGCACTGGATCGGAGAGCCGCACCAGCACTGGAGGGACTGCTGAAAAGGACAGTAAGGAAGAAGATGATCGAATAAAGAAGCATGATTTAAGGTAAGTCCTGACACTAACATTGGGTGGGGAAAAAAAATAGCCTTTAATGTCACTTTAATTTTCTAAAAAGTAGTTAATGTTCTTTTACTTTTTACATTACAATACCTGCAAGCATAGCAGACGTGATATTGCCATAAATGTATACTGGTATAGGGTGTTCACTCAGTGATAAAGACAATCCCTGTCTAAGGATGTCCTCAATTTTCTCTGTATCCTTCGTGTTGCCAGAAGATATAAAGTGCATCTTCAGATGTGCGATGATGCCTTCATTCCCCCTGCTGTAGGAACATTAAAAATATATTTAAGTTTGCACAATATTAGTTTCAATTATTTATTTCAAAGTTTAAAGTTTTTTTTTATTGAGACAACCTTTAAGAGGATAGAAGCCAGAATATCTACCAAACAAAAACATTTTAAATCTGTATACATCCTTAGTCACACTGCTTGTTTAGAGGCTGCCAGATTAAAGGTGGCCATATACCTTATGAATCCATCCAAGTTGACTTGGATAGTCGTGGAAGGCCTGTCCTTGTCTACCTAGTGTTTTGGCCCCATTTGTAGGGCCTAAGAAGAGAGAGCCTGATGTTTGAATGCAAGTCCAAACCCATGGATGGTAACCAAGTCAATGCTAGTGTTCTCATGATGACCACACAGACAAGAATGACTGTGCGGATCATCTGCAGATGAATGCTACCCACAGACATCAGACACACATTCAATCACTGGAAGACATTTTTTATAAACTTTCTTTCCCATAAACACGCACATTTGCCTTTAAAGAACATGTAAGAATTAATGCTATAGTGAAGGGAAAAAGAGCAATTAGGAGAGACCTGTGGCTCAGTGAAAAACAATACCAACTGGATGAATACCAACTGTCTGACTGATTCCTTCTCCAAAAGGCTCAGCAAGGGAATATCTGCAGCATTCAGGTAGTGCATACAGATATGCAGAGTTCATATACATACAATATAATGATCATTAATTATTATTGTCCAAATTTCTGTTTCTGTTATATTCCACTTTAACCTCTTAACACTAATCGATACTTTACAAACTAAGCAGTGGATGAATCTACCACTGGACCTCATAGGCAGGGAAAATCTATTTTAAATGTGCTTTTTGCCCAAATTGTTGACTCTAGAGCACCCCCCAAAACCCTTCAATTACCCATTAAGCTGGCTGGTCTGGAGTTCCCCAACTAACGGTACTATTTCCTCGCTGCACAACTAATTAATGTCCATAATTGGCTCCATCTATCTAGGGGCAATGCATGAATGACCACTGAAGCAGCTGTTATGATTTCATATGAGTTCCTTTAAATTCTGCTTATTGACACACATTCGGCAATATTTATCCACTCTCCGGTTATATTAAAACTTCTGCTGGCCGCACTGTCTTATCAGCGCTTTCTGTTCAAGCCTACTGTCACTGCTGTGTAGGTGTGAACGTGTTACGTCAGTTCATTTGTAACTGCAGTGCGAGAAAAATGGATGCCCCGCTTGTGATGTGCACGAAAGAAGAGCAGCGTGCAGTGATTCGTTTTTGTGGTCTGAGAGTGTGCCTGGTGCTGTTATTTATTGAAGACTTTGTGCGCATTATGGAGAAAGTGTTTTGTTGCGAAGAAGTGTGTATGAATGGATAAAGAAGTTCAAGGAAGGTTGCACAAGTGTTAGCCATCAAAAAGGACATGGACGCACGTCCACGACCGATGACAACATACACCTATAGTCCTGATCTTGCGTCATCGTACTTTCACCTGCTTGGTCCCCTGAAAGCAGCCTTACGAGAACGAAGATTCACCTCTGATGAAGAAGTGAAGACAGCAGTGCATTCGTGGCTTGAAACTCAGCCTAAAACATTTTTTTAATGAGGGAATACAAAAGCTTGTTGACAGATGGACAAAGTGTATTGGAAAACAAGTAGAATATGTCAAAGCATTATGTATTTGTCTTTTCTAAAAGTTGATTCAAATAAATTCTACAGCCAGAGTGCGGTCAATTTTTGACTCACCCTCGTACAGATGTCACAACTGCTTTTTTTATTTTTTTTTAACTGTTTATCTGTTTTCCATCAAACAAAATTCACAAAAAGAAGCTTTAAAAAAAATATTTATGATCATTGGCTTATTTAAAGTCATATTAAAGTCAAAGGGTTTTAAGTTATATCAATTACCATGGATGCTGTTCTGTATTGTTTAAAAGTTTTAGCTTCCTGCAGAATCAGCTTGTCCCCTAAACCCTGCTCTTGCAGGTTCCTATTGAGCCACCCTTGTGTGTGTGCTAGTAAGCTATGCATTTTCCACAAATACACAGACACACCAAGACAAGCCTCTCCCCAATCCCCTTCTTCCCTTCCTCATGCTACTTGATGGAGATCTGCTTGAGACTGCTCTGTCCTTTGTGATTTTGTACCGGACAGGAAGTTCAGGGAAGTGGAGCTGTTGACTTTAGCAATGCCGTCCTTACTGTATTTGTATTTTAATCCCTATAGACTTTAATGGGTACTTGCTCCAAAACAAGGGATGCTAGGAGTAAGGCCCCATTCCCAGATAGCAAGAAATTGTGCTGCAAGTTTGAAATTGACTTGCTAAACTCTTGTAGACTTGCCAAGCTTCACAATTTTGTTGCACAATTACAGCAAGTCTGCATTGCAAGTCTCCAGACCAGCGAGCTTGCAGAGCTGTTGCTAAGACCTGCAGGACTCTTGCTGTAGACTTGCCAAGCAAATTTGCTACAAATTCAAAAAAGTGTCAACTAGAACTTGTGCTGCGAGTGTTCTGCAAGTCTACAACTTGCCAGGAATATGTGCAGCAAGTTAACAAAATTACAATTTAACCCCCGACACAAGTTTGTGGCAAGTTATCCTTGCTATCTGGGTTCAAGTCTATGTGAATTTTTTGTGCAGGTGCAGCCAGTGCCAGAAAATATTTCAGGCCGAGGATGTAAACAGAAGAGGAGGCCACCACCAGCACCAGTGGGATGGGGTTTTGGTGATCTATCTTAGATCAGGTTAGAAACGGGCAGGGTTTTTTTTCAGTGAACTTGTCCTTTAAAGTCAATTTAACATCTCCTGTGTTTTTATTCTGTTGTAAGCATAAACAGAAGGACAGCGCCCTTTCCTTGTGTGATAACGTTTATTAAATGCAAATCGTGTACACGTATAAAGGCTACTCACATGTACATGTTGGAGACAAGCAATATAGTAGGTCCGACATGTAGGGCAGAGCCAAAAGAGCTGCCGCATTTTGGTGGAGTTCACCCCTTTATCAGAGCCAACAAACAGGTAACCCCAGACACAATATACTGTATATGCTATGATTCAAGCATGTGACCCTAACTGGGCGCTGTGCTTCTGTTTATTCTTTTACATGGTTCAGTTGTCTTTGTGGATGGCAACCTCCCTCAAGTGATTGGTGGTGAAGATTGTGGAAGATTTCCCAGCAATGGTCTGCTAAGCACTGTGGACACTAGACTCTATCTTTTCTAAGCATGCCAAATGCATGGCAGCTGAGTGAATAACCACGCCGAAGTGAACAGAGCTATTCACTCCTGCTCAGTACGTCTAATTTCAGCCGTACATCGGCTGCCTTCGGTCAGCCGAACATGCTCTGCTGAGCCGAAGTGCAGAAGGACTTCAACTCAGCCGATCCAACATCTGGATCGCCTGAGCCGAAGCTCCCGCAGCTCACTCGCTGCCGTTCACCCCTGTTCTCACGGGGGCCGAACGGCAGTGAATGAATAATCGAATGCCGCTGCTAGGCATTCGGCTCGGCTATTCTGCTCGGTACCTCAGTGGTACCGAGCAGAATAGAAAAGAAGAGCAAAAAATTTTTAAAAAATTGCAAAATTATTTTAGAAATGTAAAAAAAACAGGAAGATAAAAAAAAATACATTTAAAAAAAGAATTGGGCGGAGCTAACAGTGACAAAAGAGAGAAAAGGGCGCCCAACCTGGTGCAGATAATCCTTTTAATTTCAAATAGACACCATAAACAAAAGTACAGGGGTACTTACAATGGTAGGTCAAACAGCAGCATATATGGATGATTTCAGAGAAACAGCAGTTGCAAGACTGCAATCTGTCTGTGTGCCACTGAGTAGTGACGTCGTTGACGCGTTTCCGGGGTCACGCCCCTTCTTCAGAACAAGAAGGGGCGTGACCCCGGAAACGCGTCAACGGCTGCTGTATGGCCTATTGTGAATAGCCCGTACAGCAGCTCTACGGTTCGACTGAACTGAAGGACTCTGGCGGCCAAAGAGAGCCAAAGGATCAGCCGCAGCTACGGCTGTAACCTTCGGCTCAATAGTGAATAATCCCCTTAATGTGTTCTTTAAAAATAATACAGAAATAATGCAAAATAGAAATTAATTATTTTTATCATTCATTAATAATTTTGTGGTTCTTAAATGTAGTAACTAAAACTGCTAAAAAGCATTTATTATTCATTTATTAAACACGTCCTATTGGAATGTACAGAGTTACATATCCATACAGTTCAATATTGTGGAAGAAACACTTGCAAGGAACCTGTCATAATAGACAAATGGGAGCTTCCATTGCATTTTTGATGGTGCATATTCTGGGGCTGTTGTTGTTGTCCTTCCTTCACTACTTAGTAAGTCACTGAACCTGAGTCAGCATGTTTATATCAAATTTAACTACACATGTAATAATCAAACTTACAGAGTTATATAGCCCTACAGTTCTGACAATATTGCAGGGGAAACACTTGCAAGGAACCTGTCAGCATAGGCATATTGGAGCTGCCGTTGCCTTTTTGATGGTGCATATTCTGGGGCAGTTATTCTCTTCTTTCCTTCACTACTTAGTAAGTCACTGGCACTAAATAAGCATGTTTCTATCAGATTTGTAATGAAAAGGAGGATTTTTTTTCCAAAGTTCAAATTGAACAATACCACCAAACTTGATGAAAGGAGACAAGTAACTTGGAACCTCTTCAGCACAAGCCAGATTAGTGTG
The DNA here is from genome assembly GCF_000935625.1 of Nanorana parkeri. Classification (NCBI taxonomy): domain Eukaryota; kingdom Metazoa; phylum Chordata; class Amphibia; order Anura; family Dicroglossidae; genus Nanorana; species Nanorana parkeri. The sequence goes on from NW_017306889.1 coordinate 60,557, forward strand.
GTCAGATCTGATAGGGACAAGAAGGGTCAGCCAGCAGTGTGTACAGTTACATTCTTCAATTGCTGAACTTACTGAGGACATAAATGTTAAAATACTTATGCTAATTTTTGAGTTACATATTAAACTTTGTTTTTGACTCCACTAAAGATCTGGGAAAATCAGTATAGTCAAGGGCAAGAAAAGTTTAGATAAAGATCAAGATTCACATGATAGGGTTCTCCAAGTGACCGCAAGTTCACTTGGCTATGTGAAAAATGTACTCCTTCAGTAACTCCCCACTGATGACTCTCCATCTTAGAATGATGCCAGCTATGATATCTAGAGCTGCAGCTAACGATTATTTTCAAAATCGATTAGTTAGCCGATTAATCGGATACAAAATAAAATACATTTTAAAAAATGGCTTCAGTGATGAGCTACTAGTTTGTATTGAGATTGTAGTCCATCACGGGAGCAAGCTTGGAGCGGTGATAATAAATAAGGAAAACAAAAAAGTGTGTTGTGCAATATAGTGAAATGAAAAGTGTAAAACTATATAGCAATGAATGCAGAATGGCAACGGCTATAGAGGACTACAAATCCCAGCAATAGTACATTATACAGCCCAATACAGAATACCACCAGCTATAGAGGCATACAACAAATGCCAGCAATACATTATAGCTGGCGGTATTCTGCATTGCGCTGTAAAATGTACTATTGCTGGGTTTTGTAGTCCTCTACAGCATGTGGTATTCTGTATTGTGCGGTATAATGTACTATTGCTGGGTTTTGTAGTCCTCTATAGCTAGTGGTATTCGCCATTGCACCACTGTATAATGTACTATTGCTAGGGTTTTGTAGTCCTCTATAGCTGGTGGTATTCCGCATTGCGCTGTATGATGTATTATTGCATCATACATTATCATTATTGCATCATATGTCGATTAGTTGTTGCAGCCCTAATGATATCCCTATCTTTGTTACAATATGTATTTTAGTTTCTTGTACAGTTTGGAATGGGTTTTTTATTTTTTTTTTATTTTGGTATTTGGTCTATTATTTAGTTACTCTGTTACTGTTGCGCAAAAGTGCAGAATAAAGACTTTCCTTGCTTACTCAATAATCTTGATTTCATCTTATTAAGAGGGCAGTGCGATGTGCAGTCATTGTGTGCAGTAATCCATGACAACCCGATTTCACCTTTTGCTTCCCACTTAATTACTGTAAATGAAATCTCATCTTTTGCCATGGATTGTTGTAGTTTTCATTGCCTTGTTTAATAAACTGTTTAAAGTGTCTTTAATAGATCTCTATAAAACAGACCCACCAATTGAATGTCTCCCAAAACAGTTACTGTGAAGGTATGCCAACTGTCAAGGTTGCCAGTGTGCATATTTTTCTTTCAGCCACACTTTCAAGCTTTCAAATGGTTGGTATCATTTCTGATCACATGCACACCACCATGCCAACTACCATACAAATAGAGGCTAAGATGGCACCTTCCTTGGCTGTCAATGGTGCTTTTATATCCCCCAAAACTTTATAAACAATTTAACTTTGTAAATGTAAGTTTTAATTCATTTACATGCAGGGGCAATGTCTTTGGTAAAACATAAAAGGCGGGATCACGTCGGGTAAATAGACACCAAACATGTCAAGCCTTAAAATGGTGTGCGCCCGCAAAATCGCAAAAAACGCCCACAGGCCCAAAGGCGACAATTAAACCGCTTTTACTGCTCATCAGTTTAGTGTTATCAGTATGTAGTGTGCCGTTTTTTTACACTGAACCGCAGTTAACTCTGTGACAGCTTGACAGCTGTATGTCCCGGCCTGTGCGGGGATGTACTCCTGGTACGGTAACGCGGGTGGGAGCGTCTCTATCTGGGGGGGGGGGCAAATGCCCCGTTGCCCCCCCTGGATCCGCCACAGCGTACAGTTGCTTTAGGGATATGCATTTGCCTGGATATTGCTTTCAGGACTCTTCAGTACTGAAAACCCCATCAAAGGTAACATATGTCAGCTATTAATGGCAAAGATTTTCACTTACCTGTAGTGTAAAGCAGTAAATCCAGTATAACTATCTTCTATAACAGTACCTTTGAAACTGGATTTCAACTACAACAAAAGAAACTATACTAATTATTACTACTACCATCAATAAACTTTAATAGAAACACTGACACAAGTTGATAATTCCAGTGTACATACAATAGACCAGATATTAAGAATAAAAGGAAGAAAGCACCAGAATAATAGTTTCTGTCCAGATTTTTCTAATTGGTGTTTCTTAAAACACTGCAACATTAGTAAAAATTTCTTCTCTGAGAATTATATTGAATATTTATGCATATTATAACGGTTTGCAATCCTAAGCCCTGAGAAAGAGAGCTCTTGGAACACCCCAAAATGCACTGCATTTTTATTGTTTGTAACTTCAAAAAAACTGATCTGGACATAAAATTATGGGGGTTATTCCCGAAAGAACTGAAGGATCCAGCCGTAGCTTTGGCTGATCCTTCGGCCACTGGAGCCCTTTGGTTCAGTCGAACCGAAGGGCTGCTGTACGTGCTGTAGCTGTATGTGCCAAGCAGCTCCTCTGAGCCGAAGGCATATGCTTCGGCTTGACTGAGCCGAAGTGACAGCCGAAGTGGGCCAGTTGTAATGACAGATCAGCGTCCCCGCGTGACCAGGGGATGCTGATTTGTCATTTAACAATAAGAACTGGGCGGAGCCGGCCGCAATGTCATGTAAATAGGGGCAAACGGCAGCGAGTGAGCTACCGGAGCTTCGACTCAGCTGATCCAGCTGATCCAGATCCAGAATCGGCTGAGTCGAAGTCCTTCTGCACGTCGGCTCAGCCAGATGTACAGCTGATGTCAGCCGATGTACGGCTGAAATCAGCTGTACAAGCCAAAAGTGTTCAGCTCACTTCACTTTGGCTCGGTTACTCACTCGGCAGCTTAGTGAATAACCCTGTATTTCTCCACTCCTCTAACACTAACTTACCTATGCCTCCTGTATGTCAGAGAGAAGCCTGTGGAAATATTCCCATTATTTAAGGTTTATGTAAATCGTAACACTAAACTTCTCTTGTTTTCTACTTTTTGGTCTGTTAACCTCCCTGGCGGTATTCCCGAGTCTGGCTCGGGGTGAATTTTCCATGCTAGGAGCGGTAACCCCGAGCCAGACTCGGGTCTGCAGAGAAAAGGCCAGGGAGGTTAAGTATACCACTGAAAGTGGTTTGTTATATATGTTCGATGAGTGCAATCTCAACAAGTCTAATTAGCCTTCCTAGCTTTTTTTTAAATCTTTGGACTACAGAATAAATAGTGTCCATGTTGTGGAGAATATGATAGGGGGTTTGAGTAGCTCAGGAAAAGACAATTGGACAGGGCTGACAATGCTGAGTACATTTTTCGGTACATCCACAGGTAGTTTTCTGTACTTCAGGGTCTTTAAAGGGATACAATATGGGCAAATATGCATCTATTGCAGAGAAGTACTGCATATATCTTTATGTTTCCCTGACATACACTTTAATCTTATGTTGATAGGAACATATCAATAGCAAAAGTTCCAATGCTCCTCACTCCAACTACTCAATCAAAACTAGAAATAACCCAGTAAACAAATGAAGACAGTATTGTATCAAAGGTATTACCTACCAGTCTCTGTAAAGTAGCACTTATTGCTCTGTAGTACAAAGAGGTTCTGTTTTGTAAACTGGAATCATATTGAAGACCTTGTAATTCCAAAGTATGTACCAAAGTGAGGCTTTGTGTTGATAAATACACTAGATAGAAAAGATAGAAAATAAGTCAGTTGATAAGTTAAAAACAGAATGTTGCATTTCTCCCCTAGTATACATCTATTCTACATTGGGATATTTTCCAATAAAGAGGACCTTCCATGAAGGCTGTCAATGTATAACAATTTATTTTTATCCTTTCAGCATTCTGTAGTTTTTACAGGCAGTAAGGAGAAATTGGAAAATATATGAAAAAGAAGCCTAACATGCCACCATTTGGTGCGATACAAGAATACAAAATATTAAGGGGTCTATAGATTCGGCCCCAGGACCCCTTCGGTTCAGTAGAACCGAAGGGCTGCTGTACGGGCTATTCACTATAGCCTCTACAGCTTCTGAAGTTGGCCGAGGGGCTCAGTCGAGCCAAAGGCATATGCTTCGGCTCAACTGAGCCCAGGTGAAAGTCGAAGCTGGCCGAACGGCCGGCCATTGGCCGGTCGACAGCCTGCTACTGACAGCTGGGCGGAGCCATCCCTTATCTTACGGCTGGCTCTGGCCACTTACACAGACAGATCAGTAACCAGGGATGCTGATCTCCAGAAAGCCCAACTCTCCCGGACGCTCCGTGAGTCTCCCGCTATTATATACTATCGGAAAGTTTTACTCTGCTCAATAGAGCAGAGTAAAACTTTCCCTGCTCTGTTGTCTTTTTGTTTTCTCCTGACATCAGAGCCGCCGGCTGCCGTCAGAATAAAAAAAAAAAAAAAGACAGCATAGGAATGCATAGCTACATTCCTATTGGCTATTTCAATTGGCAATAGCAAACTGGCTATTGCACCCGCCCACTGCTGCTGTCAATCAGCAGAGGGGACCTGAAGTTCTCCATCAGGTCCCCTTCTAGTGATTGACAGCAGCAGATGGCGGGCACAATAGCCAGTTTGCTATTGGATATTGCAAATTGAAATAGCCAATAGGAATCAAGCTATGCATTCCTATGCTGTTTTTTTTTTTTTTTAATTCTGACAGCAAAACCGCCGTGCTCTCAGTGAAATGACTGAACAGCGTCCCGGGTTACCAGGTAAGAAGGGACGATGCTCCATCATTAGGATGAGAGCTTAGCAGAGCCGGCTTTTTTATATCACTGCCGGCTCTGACAAGCTCTCATTGTAATGACAGCTGGTCCCAGCCAATAGAAAACAGTTGGGCAGAGCTAGCTGTCACTGCTAGCTCAGCCCAATTGTTTTCTATGTTATTTTTTCTACTTTTTTATTCTGCTCGGTACCACAGAGGTACCGAACAGAATAGCCGAGCCGAATGCCACTTCTATGAGAATAGGCCGAAAAGCAGTGAGTAGCCTGCCGGAGGTTCGGCTCAGCCGATCCAGATATTGGATCGGCTGAGTCGAACTCCTTCTGCACTTCGGGTCGGCTGAACATGCTGAGCATGTTTGGCCGACCCGAAGCCAGCTGCAGCAAGCCGTTGTACGGCTGATTTTAGTCGGTGTACGGCTGAAATCAGCCGTACAAGCCTGAAGTGGTGTTCGGCTCACTTCACTTCGGGTCGGTTATTTACTCGGCTGCCTACGGCAGCTTTGTGAATAGACCCTTAAATATTTTGTGTGAAGATTATGTAGCCTTCTATCTATCCAGCAGGTAGGACTCTAGCTGGGCCTTTTCACATATGAAGCACACAGTTGTGCTGAAAGAATGTGTGGGTCTCAATGTAGCATCGAAAGGCGAATAAAGCTCTCCTCAGGTAAAATGCTTATGTTCACTTTGAGCTTTGCCAATCGGCTATGTTGCATAACAGTCACACTAATATAACATAATTTTTCCTACCAGATTTTCTTGATTATATTTTGCAGTAAATATATTAGGGTGCACAAATTATGTAAACATTGCACTGGAAAAAAAATACAGAAACATTGATTTTTTTCTAATTTTTTACTATTTATTTAAAAAAAAATCAAGATTATAAAAAATATATTTATCCAAATTTGCAACCAAATTAAAACCCTATCTGTTCCCCCAAAAAGCGTTGCATAATACATTGGGGTATACAAAAATCGCTGAAAGGTGCCATCTGGGCCGCTATTAGAAATCATGGAGCCCCGTATGGTCTACCTAACAGGGCTCTCCCGTCTGAACTGTGAAGGCTGTAATAATTACTTGGCTCTGAACTGTGAGGCAGTATCAGTCACTTGACACACACCATGGCTGCTTCACAAAACACTCCACTCCTGGTCCAGAGTTGAGAACGTGTCTTGATGAGTGGTGAAACGTTTTCCACATTACAAAAAAAATGCAGCTGAATGTGAGTAACAAGTTTTTAGAAGCATTTTCCAGCACACTGTGCAGAGCTCCGAATAGTCCTGCATGATGTTGTCCTACATTCCCAGAGATGTGCATCTCACTGGCAGATAAATGTACTCTCTATGATAAGGTAACAGGATGCAGAGCTCTGCCAGGGCTGGGGTGAGCCTTGCCACCATGCAGGTGGTCACCACCGTACTGCAAACCTAACTTTCACTCCACACGGGTGTATTCCCCTCTACTCTCTCGAACTTGCAGAGGCCAGACATTTGGAGCCCTTAACCAATCTGCCCCACCACTCCACCCAGCACACAACCTCAGATTGAGTGACACTTTCCCCTGGCCTGGCTGTTACTCTTGCATTTGACATACCTGCTTTAGAAAGCTGCGATTGGCAGACACCAGTCAGCCTTAACAGGAACAACGCCATCACCATGGCATATACCACATAGTTTCCAACATTTCAAAATAATTAGGAGAGAGTGAGAGACAAATTGAAGAGTTAGAGAAGAAACTACCTGCAGTTTTTGTGTAGTTGTAACCAAAGTGTGCTGGACCAATAAGGTGTCTGACTTTAAATTATATGGCTTGTAGTGTGGCACCTTTACCCCCTTGCTTCGCTATATTTTAAGTAAAATAGGGCCTGGCGTCCCTAGGTATACTGTGCGGAAAAAAACCAAAACAAATTCTCTCTGACTCATGGGGGTTTTAGGGGGAATAAGGCCTGGGGGACTCAAAGGGTTAACTGAAGTTATATGTAGACAAAAGGATACTTCTGTGATCTGCACATAAAATAACTATTTTAAACACATTGTAACAATAATAGTATTGCATTTATTGCAATATAATTATCAGTAATAACCAAGGAGTAAAAGGTGTGTCCAGGGTATTTAGGTAACCTTTTCAGGGAGTATCTTGTATGTCAAAGCCCTACTGGCTGAACATCATTTTAGGAGAAGTATAATTGTCCACAAGGCACACTGACACTGCAACAGTCTTGTAAAGTCCAGTAGGTAGTTCTCAAAAGCGCAATTTTTTTTTTTTATTCTTAAAAAAATTGTAGGGAAAGGTAAGAATCAGTCTCAGTTTTTTTTTATTGCTTTCAGGGTCCCTGATGGGAAGGTTGACATTCTCTATTTGCCCTGGAAACCATTGTCACCAGGTCGGACAACAATGGGAAACCCAAAATTGTACAATTGTCATCGGAACAGGAGGTGAGAGAAAGCCTTCCAGTAGGCCCCGTCCCCCTGACAACTGTTTAAGCATCCAATGCAACATCACAGGGTGCTTTGTGCTGCGCTGCAGTAGGGCAGACCATTCATTTGAACAGGCTGCCTATCACAGCTGAATTGCACTCAAAGAAGTGCAAGCACATTTTTTAAAAATCACTTTGCATCACACATCGCATGGTAATAGGTTACTATGCAATGTGGTGCGATAGAACGCACGTGCAATTGCTAGGTACATTGGGGTGCCATTCAGAAATAATGGCACCACAGCACACCTAACATTACATCATTTAAGATTTACACTGACAAAACCAAGAAATTAAACAAATTTGAGACCTGGCTGTCTAGAGTTCATTTTTTTTTGTTTTGGATGTTTGATTCATAATGATAAACATTATTGCCTGTTATTTTTTATTTAACATTTTAAATAATGATATGCATTTGGAGAATATTGTCAGTATCCAAGTATAGCGTGTAATAACTTACTTATTAATAATCCTGTGATGATACTGATGGCTGTGCCTCCAAGAAGTACAGAGGCTAATGTCCACTTGCAGTATGCTTTGTGTATGTGCTTCGCCTTGTCCATGTGCGGCACAGGCTCTGTGCCCACACATTGCTGTCCTGCCATTGTAACAAAAGAGCTGCAGACAGTAAACAAGGATCAGGACAACTATTGCTTGAACAAACTCCATCAAAATGTTCAGGAATACACTGTATGTACTATGGATTGGCTGTACACACAAATTAACAGTAAACATACGTAAGATACAGATCCCAGTCTGGTGGCTGATATACAGGTGAAACTCGAATAATTAGAATATCGTGCAAAGTTCATTTATTTCACTAATGCAACTTAAAAGGTGAAACTAATATATGAGATAGACTCATTACATGCAAAGCAAGATAGTTCAAGCCGTGATTTGTCATAATTGATGATGATTATGGCTTAAAGCTCATAAAAACCCCAAGAACCCCATATCCACAATCTCAAAAAAGTATAATATTACATGCAATCAATAAAACAAGGATTGTACATAGAACGATATCGGACCTCTGAAAAGTATAAGCATGCATATGTACTCAGTACTTGGTTTGGGCCCCTTTTGCAGCAATTACTGCAATTACTTTTGCACGATATTCTAATTATTCGAGTTTCACCTGTACAAAACAAGTAGATAGGTACCATACTGATATACAAAGCAGACACCATTCTGAATGCTAGATCCAAACAGTAATAGTAGTACACTGACAGGGTTATTCACAAAAGGGTGAAGAGTTTGGAGAAGACAGGAGAAGTGAACAATCTAGGACAACATAGCTGATTAGGGAAAAAGTCTCTAATTCAACTCACTTTCCATTTCAGCTATGTTGTCCTAGATTGTTCACTTCTCCTGCCTTCTCCAAACTCTTCACCCTTTTCTGAATAGCCCTGATAGTAAACATATGAAGCATTTTGACTGCATATCCTAGAGTTATGTAAAAAATTAAGTATTAGTATGCCTCATGAAAATAGTTAATTTTTTAACATTTGAGTAGGCAAACATTTACAAGGTTATTCACACAAGGTCGAAGAGTTTAGAAGAAGGCAGGAGAAATGAACAATCTAGGACAACATAGCTGAACTGGAAAATAAGCTGAACTGGATAATTTTTCCAAATCAGCTATGTTGTCCTAGATTGTTCACTTCTCCTGCCTTCTCCAAACTCTTCACCCTTTTGTGAATAGACCTTTAGAATACATATAGATTTTTTTCTTCACTTTCATCTTTAATTTTCACTTTGGCTATCTCTGGTCAGGTGTGGTTGGATTTAGTAGTATGCTATTTTTGTATCCCGTAGAGACATAGGGGTCTATTCACTAAGCTGCCGTAGGCAGACGAGTGAACGACCGACCTAAAGCGAAGTGAGCCGAAAGCTGATCGGCTATTCACTTCAGGCTGATTCGGGTGGCTTCGTGTCGGCCGAACATGCTCAGCATGTTCGGCCGACCCCAAGGGCAGAAGGAGTTTGACTCAGCCGATCCAACATCTGGATCGGCTAAGCCG
>NW_017306889.1:69884-71109 GCF_000935625.1 Nanorana parkeri
CTCCTTCCTTCTGGCTACGTTTGTTTCCAATGGTGTCTATGGTGTCTATTCACTAAGCTGCCGTAAGCTGCTCAGCATGTTCGGCCGACCCGAAGTGCAGAAGGAGTTCGACCCAGCCGATCCAACATCTGGATTGGCTAAGCCGAACCTCCGCCAGGCTACTCGCTGCTGTTGGGTCTATTCTTATAGATGCCGAACAGCAGTGAGTAAATAGCCGAATGCCGCTGTGGGACCGAGCAGAACAGAAAAATAGTTTAAAAAGTACAAAAAAATAAACGATTGTGCGGAGCTAGCAGTGACAGCTAGCTCCACCCAACTGTTTTCTATTTGCCGGGTGGTTCTGCTGCCATCAAAAAATAAATAAACAAATTTTCGCCATAGGAATGCATTGCTAGAATCCTATTGGCTATTTCAATTTGCAATAGCCAATAGCAAACTAGCTATTGCAACCGCCCTCTGCTGCTGTCAATCACTAGAGGGGACCTGATGGAGAACTGCAGGTCCCCTCTGCTGATTGACAGCCGCAGTGGGCGGGTGCAATAGCCAGTTTGCTATTGGCTATTGCAAATTGAAATAGGCAATAGGAATCTAGCAATGCATTCCTATAGTGAAACATTTTTTTTTATTATTCTAACGGCAGCCAACGGCTCCATGTCAGAATAAAAAAAGAAAAAGCAGGGAAAGTTTTACTCTGCTCGATCGAAGTGGGAGTGGGAGTGGAAGTGGGAGACTCCCGGAGCGCCCGGGAGAGTTGGGCTGTCTGGAGATCAGTGTCCCTAGTTAGCTGGTAACCAGGGACGCTGATCTCTCTGCAATTGGCCGGAGCCAGCCGTCAGATGACGGCTGGCTCCGCCCAGCTGTCAGAAGCAGGCTGTTGGCCGGCCATTCAGCCAGCTTCGGCCTTTAGCGCGGCTCAGTCGAGCCGAGGCATATGCCTTCGGCTAGATCCTTCGGCTGCTTCGTGAATAGACCTCATAGGGTTGGCAGGATGGACCATTAAGCACAGAACAGAAGATTGACACTCCTGGGAGCGTATGAAGAATCTTCAGGCGGCAATTTCTCTTCATTACAGCAGAGTTTGGAGGCTCAGGGACGTGGTAGAGGTAAGTGTTTACTTCTTGCCATCGATCACTTTTATTCACAGTCTGATTTTAGCAGCAGAGGGACTATATTCATAACAATATTTATTCTCTCTGTTGTGTTGGGGGGGGGGGGGGGTTTTTAT